>NW_024879446.1:3605248-3893999 GCF_009819885.2 Catharus ustulatus
AAGTTGGACTATGTCCCAGACCTGGTTTATGGTGACACACAAGTAATCTGTTTAGTTTGACCTGCCGTGTCCATACTATGCAGGTTGCAAAACTGGGCAAAGAAAATAATCTATAAAAAATAATTAATTTCACGACTGTAAGGTTCACCGGATTATAAGGCACACTTCTGGGTGTTGGAAAAATTTCAGAACTTCGTCCATATATATAAGGCGCACCAGACTATAAGGTGCACTTTTTTTTTTGCAGCGAGGAGTCGCGCCGTGTGCAACAAAGTAACGAATTAGTAACGGAATCACGCGATCGCACGGTTTTGCAAACATTTTTCACAGATTGGTGTAGCTTTTAAATGCAGCCCCAGGCGCCCTCCCTGTGCCGCGGGCCTGGGCACTCCTGCCTGATGCCGGCTGGCGCAGCTCAGCTCACAGTTCGACCACCGCGGCTGCCACTGCCTTTCCTCTTCACACTCAGGCTGCCGCCACCACCTTTCCCCCTCATGCCCAGGCCACTGCCGCTGCCTTTCTCCCTCACACCCAGGCTGCTGCCTCCACCTTTTCCCTTTGCACCCAGGCGACCATGGCTGCCACTGCCTTTCCCCCTCGTGCCAAGGTCACTGCCACCACCACCTCTCCCCCTCGTACCTGGGCCACCTCCTCCAGCTTTCCGCCTTGTACTGGGGCCACTGCCGCTGCTGCTCTCCCCTTCGCACCCCGGCCGCCACAGCTGGTGCCATCTTCCCCCTTGCGCCCGGGCCGCCACCACCGCCTTTCCCCCTCGTGCCCGGGCCACCACTTCCTCCTTTCCCCCTCACACTCAGGCTGCCACCGCTGCCTTTTCCTCTCGTGCCTCAGCCGCCACCTTTCTCCTTATACCTGGGCCGCCACCAGGCTTGCCCTGGCCCAGTGCTGCCCTGCCAGCGCCAGGCTTTCCCCGGCCCGACACTGCCCCGCCACTGCCAGGCAGGCTTAGCTTGGCTGGGGGCTGCTGTGGGCTCGCACTTTCAGGTTGGCAAATTTCCGAACTTTGTCCATATATAAGGCGCACTGGACTATAAGCACACTTCCAGGTTCAGAACAAAATTTTAGCCAAAAGGGTGCGCCTTATACTCATGAAATTACTATAATTGAAATTGTGGGAATTGCAAGCACAGAGAGCTCTCAGGGCCTTGTGCATACAGATACAATATTTGATCTAAGACCTTGAAGAAAACTTGGAGAATTAGAGCATTAAAGTGAGAAAGACATGCAACAAGAATTTGAGTTTGTAGTTTAAGTAGAAATATGTTTTAAGCAAGCAAAAATACGTATTTTGTACGGAAAGCAATATGATAAGTGATAAAAGATTTTGAAGCTCAGCAATAGAAGTTATATAAAGTTAGTTAGAAGTTTAAGATGTATTGACGTAGGTTTGTGAAGTGTTATATGATTGGTTAAAAAATGATGCATTTTGGCAAAGCCATGAAAAGTAAAGTAGTTAATGATTAGTGTGAAAAGATGCCAAAAAGTTTCGTAGAGGTATGTGGTTGGCTAAAAAACTAACATAAGGCATTGTAACTAAGAGTTAGGTGGCTTCTGATACTATGACATTGAATGTAACACCATAGGTCTCATCCTTCTATGAGACTGATGCCATGAGGCAATAAACCATCTTTTAAACAATCTCTCAGTTGCGTGTCTCTTGTGATTTTGATCTGACATAAATGACTTTGTAAAAAAATACTGTGTGAGGTTGGAGAAAGAAAGCTGTCTTTTGACTCTAGTGCTATCGTACAGGGCTCTTCTGATTGAATGAGTGTACGATCATCTGGTTTTCTCTGACATATCTGTTCACAATGCAGAATTCATTTTCTTCAGCTTTTGCTTCAAACTTGCTGTTTCTGAAGCTGCTCATGCCAATCAGAACAATCAATTAGGTATTTTTGGAAAGCGAAAGAGCTGCAATTTTCTGGATGAACATCATCAATGTGAAATCCAGCTACAATCTACATAACCGACATGGGTAGTCCTGGGGTAGGTGCCACATCACCATGCATGTTATGCCTCAAAACTCTTGAGAAATTACAATGGAAAAGGTCATTTTACAAAAGGTTGCTTTAAGGAATGAATGGAAATTATTGATGAGTTTAGGTCTCATTCCCACTTTTAACGTTTCAATTAATATCAAACATTTATGTACATAACCTTGTTTCAGCAGCATGTGAAAACTGATTTATTTCTTCTTTTCACTGAGGATTGTTTATTTTTAGCAAGAGGAGAAGTTATTCTTCATCAGAGATTTTTTCAAAAGAGATTTAATAGTGTCTGTGTGTGTTTCTTTTGAAGACCTCCAGCTCCCCTCAAAGTCCTTTGATTTCTGTTTTGCATGAAGGCCAGAAAAGGATTTCAAGAAAGATGTCTGTGAGCAATCAGCTAAAGGAGGTTCCTTATAACCAGCTGCACTCGTTTGGATTTCAATGTTCCAACTGTTGCTCCCAGCCATCCTACTGTGCATCATACTGTAGAGAATTTGCTAATTTACTCATGTATTTGCCCTAAAAGCCAAACCCCATGACCTCGTCCCCAAAACCTCTTTTATCACAAAGTGACAGGATTTAATTTATTTCTGACTTTTAATTCACTTGTTCTATTAGGATTGCCATAATTATGCTTTGGAAAATGTAGGTAAATCCAATCAAGCACCTGCAGGACGGTGCTAAGAAATTATCCAGTTATCCATCATATCCAGTACTGCCATAATTTGCTGAGAAAGCTGCTGAAAAAATGAATCCCGCATTGAACAGTGAAGAAAGCACCACACTGGCAGAGTGAAGCATTTCCTTTCAGCTGGTAATAAACTGGTGGTGTTTAATAACATTGCCTTGAGAGAAGGTTGACCTTCAGCTTGATGGAGCCTGTGGGTCTGTAATTGTTTGTCCAGGATTAATTTCTGGAAATATCTGCAGGAGTGTCCAGAAGTCTTTGACAGTTAAGGAGACACTTGAAGTAGAAAAACATCTGGAGTTTCCAAGTGCAACTGGAATGGGATGACCTTATTTTTGCACCAGTTTGAGGATGAACATTTGTGTTTCATTTGCAAGATTTTACTCTGCACAATGTTACAGATAGGGGAGTATCTTCTCTGACTCCTTGTGGTTGTATTCTGCTTTTTTTTTGCAAGATTTGGTGGTAACCTACACTTTAAAGCCATTGCCTGAATAAATGAATGTTTGTGTCAGGGTCAGAATACTTGCTCCACCTTATATTCTTTTTTTTTTTTCTTCCCTCCTCAAATAAAACAATTAAAAATTCCTCTGAATTATGTTACAACTGTTAACAATGAAATGGGAAAATACAGCCTGGGAACTACAACCATAGCTGTCCAATAGATCTAAAATTTCCAGAATGAATATAAACTTTTAAAAGTTACTCCCTTTTCCACAGTGTTGGGTATTATATGCAAACAAATCAAGCAGTGGATCATCACCAACTGAATGTTTACTGTATTCTATGGATATTTTTTTATGTTCATGATCTTTCCAGATTCTTTGTGTCAAACTTTGGCTGCAGAGTATACCCTCATGAGTATTGCTACTTATAATTGCTTTCCCAAGCATTAAGTACAAAAGACTGTACAATTTATTAGTTTGAATGTGCCCCAATATGGGTGGAAGCAATCCTGAGGCAATGAAAATGTATCTGATGCTGATTGCTTTTATTTATTTAATAACTCATCTGTTTATACAAAGATGCTACTCTTCTGGCAAGTTTCCAAGCTCAGATCCAAAGAAGGGCTGAAAATTAATATTTTCTGTGCTCAAATAATCATCAAAGGTCCATATTTCTGCCTCTGAAGTACCAGCTTCTACTGTGTGTTTACAGCTGTCTTTGTGTCAGCAAATCAGTGCTGCAGCAAGAGCCATCACCTAAAAGTTCAGATTATCCACTGACAATATCAAATAACACTTTCCAAGTTCTAGTCAGAGCAGGAGCTGCCTGGAGAAATTCCTTTGGACAGCTGTAACTCTCTGTCCAGAGAGTTCCCACACCTCTAAGTTGAGGGCTAAAGTCATTCCGCCACCTAATTTGGAGCTGGTCTATTGTTTCCAGCAATATATACAGTAATTTCACAACCATAAGGCACCCCGGACTACAAGGCACACATTTTATTTGCCGCGAAGATCCGTGCCACGCACAACAAAGTAACTAATTAGTAATGGAATCCTGCGATTGTGGAGTTTAGTTGCATGTGCTCAATTTGCAAACATTTTTCACAGATTGGCGTAGCCTTTAAACGCAGTCCCAAGCGCCCTCCTTGTGCACGGGACCCGACACTCCCACCTGCCCCTGGTGCTGAGGTGGGGCTCGGGGTAGCAGTGGTTCGGGGTGGCTCGGAGTGGCCGGGGCTCGCGGCAGCACGGAGTAGATGCGGCTCGGATCGGGTGCGGTTTGGAGCAGCTGGGGCTCACAGTGGCTCGGAGTGGGCAGGGTTCGCGGATGCATGGAGCAACCGGGGCTTGCGGTGGCACGGAGCGGCCGGGGCACGCGGTGGCACGGAGCAGGCACGGCTCGCAGCAGCACGGAGTGGCAGCGACTTGGAGCGGCTTGGAGCAGCAGCACCTCGGAGTGGGTGTGGCTCGGAGCGGGCGTTGCTCTGAGCGGCCGGGGCTCACGGCTTCTGCGGCAGCCCACTCCCTCCCTCCCCATGCCGCCCTGGCGCTCCGGTAGCCCCTTGCAGCTCTGGGAGCCTAGCACACCCCCGGGCTTTTCCTCTTCACCACCGCTGCCCCAATGCTACCGGCTTCTCCCCCACCACCTGAACTGCGCTGCTGTTGCCAGCTTTCTCCCTGCACCGGCGCTGCCCTGACGCCACCACTGGGCGGGTTCTGCTTGGACTGTTGTGGGCTTGAACTTCTGGGTTGGCGAATATCGCAACTTTGTGCATTATATAAGGTGCACCGGACTATAAGGCGCACTTCCAGGTTCGGGGGAAAATTTTAGTCAAAAGGGTGCGCCTTATAGTCTTGAAATTACTATATTCACTGAAGATTCACCATCTCATCTGTGAATATAACTAGAAATCAAGTTTCTGGACCACTCAAGGAACTATTATCTAAAGTCCATCAAGTGTACACACAGGTACGTTGCTGATAGTTGGTAATACCATTATTATAGCGACGTTTCTATTTACAACTCACTTAAGTTCCTGAACTGGCAAAAAATTATGTGCTCACCAAAATAGTGCTCTACTCTGGGCTTGGGTGAATGATAACTCAGTCTGATAGCTGAATATTTTTGCATCAGATATTCACTGAAATTTTCATACACTTCAGAAATACAGTTCACTTCCCTGCTATAAATAAAATATAGTACATAGATGCTGCCCAGCATAACTAAGGTTATCAGTCCTATATTTTGATGATAACTGTAGTTCCACTGGGGTGATGTTTTCCTACATTTGTCTTTTTATTACATAATCTTTTCTTTTTCTCCTCCACAGAGAAGAAACATCTCTGTGAATTTCAGCCTGTTACAACTAGGAAATGGTTTTGGTTCTCATCACCTAGTCATCCTCTGATTGTTTAATTACTTTGGGCACCAGAACTGTGGAAATACCTTCTTAAATCTACTACCCTACAAAATCTATTTTCTTAGCACCATGTTTATATTTGTTCTTTGCCTTTTCCATTAGGCATGGTGTTTGGAGATCTGATATTTGCACAGGGACCTAAGCAGCTCAACCTGATTTCTGTTGACAATAATTTTCTATAAATTCCCTGGTTGATTCTTGTTTCTCATTGGTTTTTTGTTAGTTTTGTTGTTGTTGTTTGGGTTTTGCTTGTTTGTTTTTTTTAATGGACATACACATGGCATCAGTGCTTGATACAATTATTTTAAGATTTGGTAACATCATCCATCGTTGCCCAAGTTGAGAAAAAATTTGCACAAAATTCCAGGCCACCTGGTATCTTTTCCTTGCAGGTTATGCCCTGAAACCAAAACCATAACAATTAAAAAAAACCAAACCAAAACAAAACAGCAAATTATTTCCTCCTCACCCACTACACCTTCCAAAATTTTAAAAAAAGCATGAAAAATCTTGCAAAAGTCCATGTGTATATTCTAACTTTTGTACATATTGGGCAAGAGAAAGAAGTCAGTGCAGAATTCAAAGCTGAGCAAAGGATATCTGTATTTTCAGCAGAGCCCTTCACTTGAAATTAAACAAGAGCCCTTCACTCTTCTGTGCTCTTCTTAGAGGGACACCTCCTATCTTGGATTTCCACATAATAGGGTTTTTATTAGTTTGACACAGATGGACTAACATATAGTGGTAGCAGGTTTTCTGTGTGCTATATATTTTTCTATTTTTGATAAAGAAATCTGGTATATAGAAATTTTTACACAACTATAGTATCTCGTTTTGAGACTTAAGCATTATTCCTTACATTAAAGCTTGATTTTGACCCTTTGCACCTCTAAGGAGATTTATTGATATTTCTTAGTGTATACTGGTCAGATTACTAAGTCAAAAAGTATTATTTGTGAAAACTGATTCTAGATCCACGTCCTAGTGATTCCATTTATATTCTTCCCTTGGACTCCACATATAGACTATAAACTACTCTTCATCAAAAAGAGAGTATTTCCATGCTACACAGATATTGCTTTTTACGAGGTTTTATGGACAAATTATGTGGTTGCAATAATACTCTCTAGCTACTTGGATAGGTTTCTATGTGATGATGTCAGATGCTATGATTATTTCTCATAAATCTGAATATTTATTATAGTCCCAGTTTCGAACAGAAGTGGCATGAGTTATTATCTGAGAATATTCTGGAAAACTCCAAAGTACCTCTATGCCTTTTTGTTCTGTTTTGTGTCAAATAGAACTCAAACACTCATATTTTTTTCCCCTTGAAGAGCCTTTATTGCAAACACCCTGACAAGACACCCTTTTCTGTGGCAGAATTTTTCCCTTGGCAGTGCCTGCTTTAAAACATGTGTTGCAGAGCCCTCTTAAGTTTGTAAACATGAAAACCTTTCTAATAGACTGTTTTCTCCAGTCGACTGGGAAAATTCCTCCTCTGTCATGCAGAAGGTCTGATGTTTTCCTTTGCAGTGGGAAGGCTAGCAGGTGCTTTTTCAGTGTATTTGGTTTGAGCAGCAGTTCTGTTCACAGACTGCTATTTTTTACTGTCTCTCCCAAATGTGCTGCTCAAACCAAAGTAAGGTGAATATATATGACAAGAAATACCTTTGCATTTGTCACACTACCTGGCTGGCTATACAGCAGCTGGGTTTGATCATAATTTATACAGGAAAAGATCATCTTCAGACCAGTTATGTGTCTTGGGATTTGCAAGAGCTCCTCCATACTTGACCCTTAAGCACTGCCTAAAAATATATATCAGAATGGGCTTTTGTTAGCTTACTCCATCTGCTTGCTTAGCCCAGGCCTTTGCAGAAGGACCTTCAGTTGTTCTGTACTGACTGATAAACCAAGTCCTTAGTCTGTCAGATTACAGTAATTTCACGATTATAAGCCGCACTGAGTATAAGCTGCACTTTCCAGGCACCAGTAATTTTTTGTTCTTTGTCCATACATAAGCCGCACCTGATTATAAGACACACGTTACAATACAGAGTGTGAGAAAAGGTATCTATTCTATCACCATCTGTTAAGGGTGGGGGCAGTAATCCTTATCTCAACGGCAGATATTCTGCTAATGGGCCATCCATTGAAACCAGGTGGGGCATTGTTCTTTAACTTTTCACAACCCATCCTTCCTCCAGCAAGTCATTGTCTGCTAAAGGCCCATTGAGTCCCACTGTGTGACTGATAAAATTACTTCATCCCATTGGAAGTTGCTCCAGCCAGGGGGAAGAGCCCAACATTTCTTACCAAGAAAAAAACCAGAAGTTTTGAGACACTAAGGGAACCCTTTTCTCCACTGGACTCCAGAGGGAAACCGGATTTTTCCACATCACTACTGGACCTCCGGAGGGGAACTGCACCTTGTACAGGAGCACTGCTTCAACTGAACCACATCTGTCACTGCAGGAGGATGCAGTCACCATTTAATGGGACTGCTGCCAGCACCCTGGCTGACAGGGTGTCAGGTTGTACTCTGACTCTGTCAGGGTTTGGAGTTTGTTTCTTTGTAGTACTGTATTTCTATTTTAATTTCCCTAGAAAAGAACTGTTATTCCTAATTCCCATATTTTTGCCTGAAAGCCTCATGATTTCAAAATTATAATAATTTGGAGGGAGGGGATTTATGTTCTCCATTTCAAAGAGAAGTTCCTGCCTTTCTCAACAGATACCTGTCCTCCAAACTAAACAGCAACTTTTTGTTCTTTGTCCATATATAAGCCGCACCTGATTATAAGCCACACTTTGGGTTCAGACCAAAATTTTAGTCAAAATGGTGTGGCTTATAATCGTGAAATTACTGTATATTGGACCTGCACTTCCTTCTGAGAGGTGTTAGGGCTCATCCACATCTTATGCCTTCTGATTTCTGTACTCTGCTACCTACACCTAAATCTCCTTGGACATCTGGCACTTTCAAAGTGGCTGCTGTGAGCTCTTTACCACTAGTTTGACCACTAACTTACCCAGACATTCTCATACAGATACCCAAGTTTCATTTGCTGCCAGTGACAAAATACATTCCTTCCCCTTCCACTTCCAAATCATGATGGATGTGCTGCTTGGACAAATCTTTGTCAGATAGATGTGTGACTCCATCAGTGCAGTTATTCTTGTTTTGAGTTCAGTCACCCTTGGAAACTCCAGTCGAGAAAAGATGATTTCAAATGACTGAAAACTGGTGGTGGTTTGCCAGGGAACAAACAAACAGACATTACTTCCTATTCTGTCTGGATAATCAGTCTTTCATTCTGATTTTTCCTTTAGTCCTCCTCACTTTAATGGGGACCTGAAATGACATTGCGTTATTACTTGGATTTTCCAAAGTTGCATTCAGTGTATGTGCTGAGCTGTGCTCTTCGGTTTATCCATTCCAGAGACTGACCATGAGCTTCATCACAGCTTAACTCTATATCTTGTGCAATTATCTCTGCAAAGGCTAAAATATGATCATACAGAGGTGTTTACATGCAAAGGTGGAACCTTTCTCCTATATTTTATGGAAGGTGTTCCAACATTTATTCAGTGCTATTATCCCACTAACACTTACTGAAAGGTGTCCTATATCTGTAGCAAAAACTAGGATCTGCAATGTCTTCCATGATCGTATCTCCCTTACAAGAATTTTAAAGCAAAATCCCCTTCCTAATTCTGTGATGATATATGATGTAACAAAATCTAAATTTTTCCCTAGGAAGTGTGGAGTTTTAAGAAACAGAATAAAACATATTTAATCATTTCCAAGAAAACATTAGGAAATGGGTTTAAAAGTCAACATGACAGTATCCAAAGCAACTTTTAAAAGTTCCTTTAAAGCAGAACAGAAGTTTGCCTGGGCATGTGGGAGAGTAAACACCCTTTTCTTAACTTCTTTTTATTAAATCTTGTTAAATCTGTCTGTTAACCTCTGACTCTCTTTAATCAAAACTTCTTTATCTAAACTGAAACAGACAAGCCTACTCAGGGACTTTCCCTGAAACATGATCACTTTTGTGATCAGAAAATTGACGATTTCTTCAAATTCCAGTGCGTTGGGGAAGTTAAGGACAACTTTCAGGCTAGAAAAGCTTCTATAAATCCTTATGTTTTTCTATCATCACCATGCACTGTCCAGCAAGTGCAACTCCAGCTTGGACCTCATGAGCTTTCCAATGCAGTTCTGCTCCATTTCTACTGCTGGGCTGAGAAATGTCCTACAACTGTGGAGCTTGGCAACTGTAGTAGATTTTTTTCTTCCTAGTTATTGGGAACAGTTCAAGAAATCGACTGGAAGCTGCAGTTTCATGATGATTTTAAGTTGTTATCCCTTGTGGCCCTTGTATAGTCAGAAATACACTCAGTGCTTTAGGTTGCGTGCGCATATCCACATGTGTATATATGTGTATGTATATATCTATATATATGTATGTGTATAGATATTAACAAGTTTTGTTAAGAATCCTTTAAAAATCTGCTCTGGATATTTCTCACCTGAATTCCAGCTTCGGAAATTTAGATCAGGATGAGATATACATCCTGAAACTGTCAAGACTGTACTCTAATATCTTTAATCTTTGGGCTAGGATAGAAATTATCCATTATTCTGGATTCTGAAATGATTCTTTCTGGACCTTTGCTACCTCTTAGGTCAGTGTCACGAGTGCTTGCCCAGATCTTTGTTATGTTGTCTGTCACCTTCTTAGCTTGTAGAACAAATATGGAATGGCTCCCCAGGCACTTCCCCAGGGAAGTGAAGATTTAAGAAAGATAAGATTAAGAAAACCACATAGTTTTGTTGAAAATACTGAAGTTTTTATCACTTGGGTTCTTCTTCATTTGCCATATATGAACTTACTTGCCATAAAGAGGAACTTGAAAAAACTACAACTCAGTTTTCCCAGTAAATATACAGGGAAATGAAAGGACCTATGCACTTTATTTTATTGACAACCTGTGTGGAATAACTGGCTATTGCCCAGTGGACAATTCCTCTGGCACCTTTTATTTTCATCCTGAATAATTTCCCATATCAAGAAAAGAAATCTAAACTTCTTGTGACAATTTATTTACATACATATCAATATCTCTTAGTACTTTATTTAATAAATTAGAAACTTTGGACTAGTAATTCAATGCCAGCAGTCTTGCCTTTCCTGTGCATTAAAACAGGATTTTCTTCTATTATTCTCTAGATATTCAATTCAATTGATATGTTACTGTTTTTATATTTAGTAATTCTGGGTTGGTTTTGGATTTGTTTTTTACAGCAACAAGACTTATAAAGTATTTGTTTAATTCTGCTCATTTCCAAATTGCTGAGTTCCATTTTGGAGTTAACATCTGAGTAATATCAAGTCTGTATCTCCAGTGGATTTATAGAGTTAAAACATGTAGCAGAGTCTTATTCTTACTTGGCAATATATCTGTGGGTCAGTCCAGTGTAAGGCCTGGTCATAAGAATGATTTTTCATTAGGCTACATCAGGCATGAGCACAGAGACAAAAAATGTTTTGAGATAAGCTCAATTTCAGAAGAACTTAGAGTGAATGAAAATCTGAAGAATATTTGAGCATTATTACAGAGGTGGGAAACTGTGTTGTGCATATATATTGTGTTTGAACATTGCTGGGTGTCTGCCCAAAATAATGTCTCTGTGAATAAAAACCCTTAATAAAATTAGTGTATCTAATTACAAAATGTCTTGTGGCCCTTTTGGTCCAAAATGATGAATACCTTTAAACTGAAGGAGGAGAAGGAGCCACTTCTAATTGTATTCCCTGCTCATTGCAGAGGGGTTGCACTAGGTCTCTTCCAACAAAAAATATTCTATGACTCTATAACTTACATATTTTTTTAAATCTTGAACAGTTTAATTTAGAGACTTACTTTCAATGAATTGTCTCACCATTTTCTGGCATGTGGTATAAGCAGGAACAGATGGACCTGTTAGAGAATACACATCTGTTTTCCTCTTTCTTTTCAAAATTTGGAATTTTTTTTTTTTTTGTTTTTTGAAGATTGATAGATTTTTGTTAATGGTTTATGTAGAGAAAGCTGTATGCTGCTACTGAAAATATATTCGAATGTTGATACTGACACTGGGTACCATGGTAAAGGAAGGAAAGTTTGAACAGAGAGGAAATGAGAATTGCTAAAACTGAGGCTCAGCCTTGTACTCGCAGGGTAAAAACTGGTGTTTCACCTCTTGGTGTCAGTGCAGCATTTGATATTTGCGGTTACAAGCCTGTGTTACTGTTGGATTTGAGTTTGCTCTTTTTTTTCCCCCTTTTGGTTTTTTGTTGCTTTTCCTTTGGTTTGTTTTTGTTGTTGTGGTTTTTTTGTTTGTGGTTTTTTTTTTTTTTTTTTAACTGTAGTCACTGCAGCTGTCTTTTAACAAATCAGAATGAAAGGCAGCAATTAAACTGGGAGCTGCTAACAGCTCTTAGATCTGCCAATGAATTTTGTTGAGCATTAAACCAGCAGTGTGAAGCCTCAGGCACAAAATCAGTTTGGAATTAACATGATTCAGAGATGGATAGAAATTACTCAATTCAGGGGTTAGAAATTGGTTAAATATATTGTGGTAATTTGTGAAATTGGTCAAGTCCCCTTACATCTATACCCTTTCCAATTCTTAAAAAATGGGTTACTTCTGACACTCCTACATCAATATTCTCTCTGTGATGTAGACAGCATTTCACATAGAACATGTTTCCTTAAAAATGCTATTCAGACCCTAAGTTTATTTCAGGCAGTTATTTTCCCTGTGCTGTCTTGCCCAATACCTCTAGTCCTTCTTCTCTGAATCGAAGAAAGAAATAAAGGAAAAAAATAATTCCTGAAGAATTTTAATGTGTCATCTAGACCACGACCATCCTGAAATAGAGGCTGTAGATGAACATGAGGCTGTACCAGTGACAGAGCAAATACATTCCTTGGTGTTCTTACATAGCTATCTGCGACAGATTCTTTAATTTGCTTCTGTTCCTTTCCCTGCTATTTTTTCTCACCTACATTGTCTCACTGGTCTCATCTCTCTCATATATTTTCGTACTTTTTCCTTAGTGGCTTCAAAAGTGAAGAGGAAGAACGAAGCCTTTAGCTGTAATGCAAAATTATGTAATATTGTCTGGATCAGATTTTCTAATGAAGTAGTTTCTTTATTCTTAGTAGAAGAGGACATTGTCACCCTGGGCTTTAAAACTTTGCAGTGCTCTGGCAGACTGTCAGTGAAGTGTTTGAAGGCACTGATAGTGGAAAATTTCTGCCATCAGATGCTGCATGGGATGCTGAAGAGTCAGGCATTTAAAGCCCACTACAATGACCACTGTTTGATGGAATACAATTTCCAAATGAGAGCAATGAGTCAATGTGGTACTGGCAAAGGTGCTGCATCTGTGAAACTGGAAAACTAGATCATAAGCAGGAATTATTCCTGCACATAATCTCTCAATAGAAAGAAGCAAGAACAAATAGTACAAGAAGCACCCTTCACATGGTAAAATGCCAACTTGTTTCTTTTGAGTAAATCAACAGTAACACAAGGTAATGTGGCTTCAGAGTGTGTAAAGGTAATACCAAAAGGGAGAATTGGTCTGCTGGATTTTTATTCCCACCTCTGCAATCCCCTTCCCACCAAAAGTCTGTGAGGTAAATTAAAATCAGTTTGAAGATTCATCATCCCCTGCCTCTGTGTAGGCAAAATAAATGAACACATGTATAGAAATGTAGCAAGTGCTACAGCACTCCACTGTCATGCATTGCTAAAGTCATGCATTACTCAAAAACCTGTGATACTTACAGCAAGTTATACAAGCAATGAAGTTACAACTTGGTCATTTACAGATTAAAAAATACATTTTCAGGGAATAAGGTGGAAACATAACTTGATGTTTTGATTGAACAGAATTTTGTCCATGTTACAGAACCTTATTATCAAAGAATATAGATTGTAATATTGCCTCCATATCAAAGCATGAGAGGCAAAACAAGATCCATTCTGATCTTGAATAGCTTTTGTCAAAATCACCTTGAAACAATCAGAATTATTTAATGAGTCATGAAACACATAAATATAAAAATAGGCACAGGTGTTGTCCAACTCTCCTGCAAAGACGAATTAATGAGAAATGAATTTCGTTTGCTGGAACTGAGAGGTGGGACTTTAATAGTGGAAGGGGTGTAGAAATAACTCAAGTAAACATCTAAAGCTTGAGTAAATAGAAGTCTGAGTCGCTTATTGAAGGCAAAGCATCTGAGCAGAGATATATAGGGCACTGAGCTCTGACGACATGAAGCCTGACCAAGTAGTGTATTGAAGTTACTGAAATCATTATTGTTCTCACAGTTTAGGCTTATATACTGTTACAGTTTGAAGGAGTTACAGCTCTAAGCAGTCATATATCCAAGCAGAATTTTTCTCACTAGTACAAAATCAGCCTATTGTTTGCATTTCTTGGTAGTCTTTCAAAACTACATTGTTTCAAAGATCTCTCTAGTTGAATGTGCTGTATTTTTTTTTTGTATCTATGGGTTCCTGTTCTAGGCCTTATATCCTGTTCTCCTGTGCTCTCTGTTCCAACTCTCATTTGTTTTCCTTCACTCATGAGACTATTAGATTATGACTATGAAAAAGAGCTCAAAAACCCTAAAGCATCTTCAAAATTGGAGGAAATGTATCACCAGGAGAAATGAACTTTAGGCAGCTACAAAATCTGCATAGACATGTTGGTAGGTAATGATCTTAATTACTCTAATTTAGAAATTATCTTGTCACACTGCACTTTGGGAATAGGTCATAAAAATATCTGACTAATTTTTTTTTTTTTTTAATTATTTAACACAGGAGACCATTATGAATGGTACATTTGCCCGTGAGTTTGTCTGAACTCCTGGAAAATGTAATTTAAAAGCACAGGTACATTTGTGCTCTGTATATTTATACTGAACTTACCATGATGGTGTCATTGCTAAACCACTAAAATGAAATAATTTACTGGGGTAAATATTCTTGTCTTTTTATTTTTTTAAAGAAATAATATAGTTCCCAATGAGAAAATAAAGTCAATGAGCAATATGCAATGCAATGTTTTATTTCAGCAAATGCAATTATCATTAAAAGATAACTTCTTTTTTGTTTGTTTGTTTGGGGTTTTTTTTGTTTTTTGTGGTTTAAGTAACTGGAGATAGCAATGGCTTTTCCAAGCTTCCTACTGTTCATGATACACCTGCCAAAAATACTTTTCAGGGTTATTTGGTTTTTTTCTTTCCCCCATATGAAATTTCTATCTGTAGCTGTACATTTGGTACAGGTCCAAATTGTGCCAAAGATTGCACATAGACTGAAGTGATTCATGCTCTTCAGTCCTCTAAGAGACTGTTTTTACTCCAAACTATTAATTCATTTATTTCTAGCACCCATGCTAAATTCTTCCTCCTCCTCTTGAATGTGTTCTGCAATGTCTGATCCAGCAGAAACCTTCTTGTGGGAATAAATGTGGATAAGTGTGTATATATATATATATGTATATACGCACACATAAAATATGAATATATTTAATATGCATATATTCATACACAAAAAATATGTCTAGGTAGCTAAACAAAATAAGGGGTATGAGAAAATTCAAAACCCCTGATACCGCCAACAGCAGAAGAGAAACTTTCATTTCCTAAATTAGCCATGCACCTGGAATGATCCCATTAACAAAGCTATCATGCCTCTTAAATTAAGTATTAATTTAACTTTAATTAGGTATTCATTTAAATCAACAGGGAGCCACAGTACACATGAAACTTTTTGCTATTTTGCTGAAAGGAGCAGATTAGAAGTTAGAAATGGAAGTAAATGGACACAATTAACCAGACTTAGCAGAAGCCTCTGAGCCTCTCCATTTAAAGGAGTTTTTGAAGGACCAGATTCACTTGGGATGATTCCTTGTCTTTAGCTGGCTTTCTAACAAGTCAGCAATAGAGATAATATAGAAGCACTATAATATAAAGCACTGTAAGCATGCTACGCTGTATTTAGTGATTAAATCATCGTGCTGGTAACTCAGTTAAAGATCCAGGCCTGAGTACAGTAAATTCACGAATACAAGCCGCACTGAGTATAAGCCGCATCTCTGGGTGTTGGCAAATATTTCGGTTTTTGTCCATAGATAAGCCGCACCCGAATATAAGCCGCTCTGTCGTTCACAGCGAGGACCCGCGTGCAATTAGTAACAGAACCGCGGGAGGGCGGGGTTTACTGGTTGAGCTAAGGTTGTGCAGGCTCGGCCCGCTAGGGGCCGCTGACGGTGATACCGAAAATAACAAGAAAAGAGCTAATGTAGATATAGCAATAGCAGTAGTTATGCTAAGGCTTAGAAAGCAGCAGTTCACAAGCAGGCCCTGGGAATGTACTAAGAACCACAAACTGATAATTAAAGGATCTAGTAGGGCATGCAGAACACAGCAAAATAAATAATTAAAGGATCTAGTAGGGCATGCAGAACACAGTAAAATAAATAAATGATAAAGGTTAATGTATAATCAATGATAAAGGGTTCTGGTGGTGGGATGACAAGCAAGGGGGATTAAAGGGGGGTAACCTATAGTTTTGAATAGACAAGCGTGTAGAATTTATGACTTTATAGAAATAATATCTATGAGATTTACGTAACTGTATTGTCTTGAAGAATATGTACTATTGTACTATTGTATGTAAATCACTTTGTAAAGGATATAAAAATCTGTCGGAAAAGGGGAAAGATGGGCTCTGACTTTGGACACTAGTCCTCAGACCCCAGGGCCCTCAATAAAGCACCGCACTAAACAACCTAGTTGTTTCGTGTCTCTCTGTCGGGCAACAGTTTTCTGGCGACCGCGGCAGGACTCCGAGGGCTGCTGGGGCGGTCCGCGTCCTGATCCACTCCACGCCGGCACCGAGTGATTCTCGGGGAGTCATCGGTTCGTGCCCGACCCCGCGCCTGTCGGACAACTGCAGGAGGTAAGCCCGAAGGTGCTTTATTTTTTTGTGGTATTGGGTGCCTGCCCGTAAGACGAAGCATCGGCTCTGCTGGGTTGGGCTAAAGACGTCTTGGGTAATTGGGTAAAGCCTAGGCGCCGGCTGTAAGACGCGGCGAAAGCTGCGCTGGTCCGGCACTTGTTCCCCCGCGGCGTCGGAGGGTGACAAGTTGGTTGGTTGGTTGGTCTATCCTTCTATCTGTATAGATTTTCTTTCTTTTCCTGTCTATTCTGTTTAGGAATGATGCCTTTGAAAACGTTTAAAACTCTAGCAAGTTCCGGGATAGAAATCCCGGACGATTCACCTTTGGGCTGCTTATTACAACATTGGAATGCGGGGAATTTTGGTCAAGAACTAAGTAAAAGGAGATTGATTGATTTTTGTAATAATGTGTGGCCTTTATATGAACCCGATGGTATGCAATGGCCTAGAAATGGTACACTGAATCCTGACATTATTACACCTTTGATGCATTTCCTACAAAGTAAAGAAAAATGGGATGAAATACCGTATTTAGACCTCTTCTATTATTTGAAAGACAAACCAGAGTGGCAAAAGGAGTGCGGAATCATGGTTTTGAAAACATTAAAGGTGAATTGTGAAGGATGTAAGGGATGGCAAAAAGAGAAGGGATGCTCGGTTAGGTTTTCGGAACCTGAGGAGGAGGTTTCTTTGTTGGTAGCCCCTAGTGCCCCTCCAATGGAGGAACGTGACTCTGGAGAAAATATGCCAGAGGTAGAAAAGGAGGATCGGGAAGCAAAAGTAGAAATCACAGATATACCACGAACCCCCTTAAGTGAAAGAACTCGGAGAGGGCGGTGGGAGGTAGAAAGAAAGAAAACGGAGGAGGGTGCTCATTTAATGGTCCCACTGCGTGAAGCAGTCGGGCCGCAGGGGGAACGAGTCATAGTGAAAGTTCCCTTTTCTCCGAATGATTTGCTAATCTGGAAACAATCAGCGGGGGCGTATCGGGAGGACCCTGAACGGACTGCGCGGGTGGTAAAGATGGTAATTAAGACTCAGAACCCGGACTGGAATGATTTACAAGTTTTGTTAGACACAATAATGGATTCTACTGAAAAGGAAATAGTGTTTAAAACCATGACAGAGAAAGCACGAGAAATGATTAGGTTACGGCTTGTGGATGGTACAGTAAATGATTTAGTACCTAGGGAAGATCCGGAGTGGGATCCCAACTCGACGAGCGGGTCTCGGAGACTTAAAGCTTATCAGGAATTGTTAACGGAAGGGATACGGAATGGAATACCAAAAACTTTGAATTGGTCTAAGTTGTATTCGGTCAGGCAGGAAAAGAATGAGTCTCCGTCAACCTTTTTAGAGCAGCTTAAGGAGACAGCTCGTAGATACACCAATTTAGAAGTTGAAGGAGAGTCGGGAAAATTACAACTAGCATTAATTTTTATGGGGCAGTCTCAGGAAGATATTAGAAAGAAACTACAAAAATTGGAGGGAGAAGATACTCGGAATTTAGATAAGCTATTGGAAGTTGCGTGGAAGGTATATAATAATAGGGAAAAAGAAACGGCTAGGAAACAGCAGGCTACTATGTTAGCAGCGTTACAGCAAGTGGCTGGAAACAATATGAGAGGAGGGAGCCGAGGACGTGGACTAAGAGGGGGAAGAGGGATGGCAAGGGGGGGGAGGCTGATGGGTACGGGAGGACTTATGGGTCAATTGAACATGGGAAGAGGAAGAATGCAGCTAGGGATAGATCAATGTGCTATATGTAAAAACAGAGGGCACTGGAAAAATGAGTGTCCTCTCAACCAAGGAATGAATTCTGGGGGAGGAATTATAGCTAGTGGGGATGGAAATCAGGGAATGATGAATAATACAGGTGCTTTCCCGGGAAATCCGCAAGGTGTCGCCCAAGCCTTTATGATGGGGAATTATCAAAATTCAAGTTGACTAGATGAGGATCTGAAAGTAGTAATGGAAGTAGATGGGGAACAGTTAGAATTTAGAGTAGATACAGGGGCATCACACTCAGCTGTTAACACTAAGCTAGGACCTTTGAGTGATTCTACTATCCAAGTAGTGGGGGTTACGGGACAAGTTGAGGAACGAACATTTTTGCGTCCATTAGATATAAAATTTGGGGGGAAAGAATTTGACCATCAATTTTTATATATGCCAAATAGCCCAGAATCGCTATTCGGGAGGGATCTATTGTCAATGTTACAGGCAAGGATAATATTTGAAAAGGGTAGAGTAAGATTGGAATTTCCCGAGGAGAATATTGCTAAGTTGTTTGTAATAAAAGAAGTTGAGGCAGCAGAAATACCACAAGAAATAGAGCAAGCTGTAGTACCATGGGTATGGGAAACAGGAGTACCTGGAAAATCAAAGGCGGCACAACCAGCCGTAATAGAACTAAAGGAAGGAGCCTCCCCAGTAAGGGTAAGACAATACCCTTTGAAATTGGAAGCACGAATAGGAATAGCACCCATGATTGAACAATTTCTTAGCTTGGGAATTTTACAGGAATGTGAGTCAGAATTCAATACTCCGATATTCCCAGTCAGAAAGCCAAATGGTAAGTATAGATTAGTTCAAGATTTAAGAGCAATTAATAACATCACTAAAGATATACACCCAGTTGTAGCTAATCCGTATACATTGTTGACAGCTGTGTCGGAAAAGTTTAAGTGGTTCACAGTGATTGATTTGAAAGATGCATTTTTCTGTATCCCTTTGGCACTTGAAAGTAGGAAATACTTTGCCTTTGAGTGGGAGAGCCCAGACACAGGACGCAAGAAGCAGCTCACCTGGACGCGTCTACCACAGGGATTCAAAAACTCACCAACTATTTTTGGAAATCAATTGGCTCGAGAGTTAGAAGAATGGAAGACGACTCAGGTAAAAGAACCACCTTTCTTATTTGCTCTCCTACAATATGTTGATGACATCTTTATAGCTTCCACAGAAAAGGATGTTTGCCTCAGACTCACTATCGGATTACTTAATATGCTGGGACAAGCTGGATACCGAGTATCGAAAGAAAAAGCTCAGCTGGTAAGGACCCAGGTAATTTACCTAGGCTGCGAAATTTCACAAGGGGTGCGAAAGTTGGGAGTTAATCGAATACAAGCAATTTGCACCATACCCACACCACGAAATCCGCAAGAGTTAAGATCCTTTTTGGGCATGGTGGGGTGGTGCCGCTTGTGGATCCCGGAATTTGGACTAAAAGCAAAACCCCTGTATGAGGCAGCCAAAAGTCCTGTGTTTCAGTGGGGACAAACGCAAGAAAAGGCATTCCAGAGCTTGAAACAAGCCTTAAAGGAAGCCCCAGCACTAGGATTGCCAGATCTTACAAAACCTTTTCAACTATATGTGAATGAGAGACAGAGACTGGCAATAGGGGTTCTCACCCAAAAACTGGGCTCGTGGAAACGCCCGGTAGGGTACTTCTCAAAACAGCTAGACACTGTAAGCGCCGGATGGCCTGGTTGTCTTAGAGCTGTGGCAGCAACAGTGCTCCTAATTCGGGAAGCCAGAAAATTGACTCTGGGAAAAAGGATGGAAGTATTTGTTCCCCACATGGTCATTGCAGTTTTGGAACAAAAAGGGGGGCATTGGCTCTCGTCAAGCCGCATGTTACAATACCAGGCACTTCTCCGAGAACAGGACGACATTGAATTAAAAACAACTAATCATCTTAATCCAGCAGAATTTCTTAGGAGCAGCAGCCAGGAAGAAGGAGGCGAATTGACGCATGATTGCGTGGAAATCATTGAACAGGTGTATGCCAGCCGGAAAGACCTGAAAGATGAGCCTTTGGAAAATCCGGAATGGGAACTGTTTACAGATGGATCCAGTTTTGTGGAAAACGGAACCAGGTATGCGGGATACGCAGTAGTGACTTTGACACAAATAATAGAAGCTCGAGCCTTAACCCCGGGAACTTCAGCCCAGAAGGCCGAGATACAAGCTCTGGTAAGAGCCTTAGAATTGAGCCAAGGGAAAAGAGTAAATATTTGGACTGATTCAAAATATGCCTTTGGAGTAATACATGTACATGGAGCTCTGTGGAAAGAAAGAGGACTGTTAAATTCTCAAGGATCAGAAATTAAGCACAAAGAACAAATATTAGCACTATTGGAAGCTGTGCATAAACCTCAGGCAGTAGCAGTGATGCATGTAAGAGGACATCAAAATGAAGAAGGAAAAGCGTTCCAAGGAAACCAGTTGGCTGACAGAGTTGCCAAACAGGTTGCCCGAGAGGTATGGACACAATTAGCTTTATTACCAGCACGATTTAACCCTGCCACTTCCTTTCTTGAGCAGAAACCATGCTATACACCTGAAGATGAGAAACTTGCTCAATTTCTCCAGGCCCAGAAGAATGAAAAAGGATGGTATGTCACAGCTGTAGGTCAAGTTGTGTTGCCAACAAAGGTAATGAAAACAATTTTAGAAATCGAACATAACAAGTGCCATTGGGGGGCAGATGCATTAGTACAATTCTTAAAACATGAGGTGATTTCCAACCAGATGTTAACAATGGCAAAACGGATTAATGCCACGTGTCCAGTCTGTATTAAAAACAATCCAGTGACACGAAGGCAAATACAATTAGGAAAGCTACAAGTAGGGCCGCAACCGGGAGACTATTGGCAAATAGATTTCTCAGAGCTACCAAAAGCACAAGGGTACCGTTACTTACTGGTGTATGTGTGTACCTTTTCAGGGTGGCCGGAAGCTTTCCCATGCAGGACTAACCAGGCAAAGGAAGTAATTAAAACCTTACTACGAGAGATTATTCCTAGATTTGGGATCCCATTAGGAATGTCCTCAGATAGGGGACCTCACTTTGTAGCTGGAGTAGTCCAAGAGGTAGCCAGAGTATTAGGGATAGCCTGGGCTCTCCATACGCCCTGGAGACCACAATCTAGCGGCCAGGTAGAACGGATGAATCAGACATTAAAAGGGCAGATTAAGAAAATTTGTCAGGAAGCGAAGATACAGTGGCCCCAGGCACTACCTCTAGCCTTGCTAAGAGTCAGGATTAAACCCAGAGAAAGGATAGGAGTAAGTCCATACGAAATTTTGTATGGCAAGCCATATCATGCTGCAACCTACAAAGGGGACCCTCACTTAGTAGGAGATCAAGTATTGCTAAGTTATGTTTTGTCTCTAAATAAAGTCCTTACAGCACTGCGAGGAGCATTGCAGTGGAACCGGCCTCTGCCCTTGGAAAATCCTGTCCATGACATCCAGCCAGGAGATCAAGTATATGTGAAGAACTGGAATACGGAACCCTTGAAAGAAGTATGGGACGGTCCTCACCAGGTGATCATGACCACCTACACGGCAGTGAAAGTCCAAGGGATCGAAAATTGGATTCACTACACTCGAATCAAGAAGGTCCAGCCAAGATGGGAAGTACAGCCTCTGTCAGCAACAAAAATGGTGTTCAGGGCAAGGCCTTAGTTCTTTTAACATTAGTCTGTATAATGCAGGTGGGAGAAGCGTTTGTTAAAATCATAGTTCCGGAGCCAGATGTAATAGTGCCGGAAGGTGCGGGAGTAAATTTAACCTGTCTGTTTTCTAGCAACCAGAGAGCTGGATTAAAAGAAGTAAATACAGCTTGGAGACAAATCACCACAGACGAAGTATTTACAGAAGGGATCGTGACACTTTGGGATATGAAACAGCAAAGAGGTAGCACCACATTGATGATATCTCATATGCAAGCTGACCAGGTAGGACAATTCTCATGTGTTGTGTGGATTAGAGAAAGCTTTGACTACGGAAAAATAAATGTAGATATTCTAAAAAAGAATAGGAGAGTACGACAGGTGACAGAAGTTGGAAAAACACAACAAGAATTGGGACAAGAAAACTTAATAGTGGGATTAGTTAGAGATTTTGGGCAAGTACAAAATATTACGTCCATCACTGCATGTTTACCTCTACCTAAAGCAGCGGGAGATCCAACACCATGGGGCATCATTCCCGTTGGGGAAATGCCTCCAGAAACCATAAATGGGACAAAAAGATGTAATAAAGTAATGCAGAACCATACTAAGATGGTAGAGGAAACCTATACAGTTCGAGGGCAATGGTCATCACCAGGACAAAGGAGTGAATGCCAAAAATTACCAAATGCAGTTTTTTCAAAAATTGGGCGGTTCAAGGATGTAGGATGGTGTTCTTATGACATAAAGAAAAAAAGACAAAAACCAGTCACTGAATATTCTTATGAGATAGTATGTCAAGAAGGGAAGGAAGAATGGGAACAGTGGAAAACGATTTGGGGTCCCAGCTTGTTAGAATCTTATAGCTACATAGGACCAGTACATTGGTGTATCGAATGGACAGGCCAAAGGGAACAAAAACATTTAAGAATGCTAGGGACCGAAGCAGTAAGACGGGATCGAATGACCCCTACACCTAGCTGGAATTGTAGCAAAATCATCACATGTGATACCCCTGAATCCCAAATTGGTTTAGTGCCAGTCCGGATACTACTAAAATGGGGCTGTGAATGTCAAAGATATAATCATACAATAACAGGAGAAATAAAGGGGGCTTGGAAAGATTGTCAGGCGACTACCGTCAGGAGTCCAGGGCATTCGGTGTGGGTAATGGGGCACGGACAATGGACTACCCATATGCCCATTAACGGCCCAGTCACGCAGATTACGTTAGGGGTCCCTACCCTCTGCCCTCTCTGGAAACAGTCTAAATTAACACAAAGAGAGATACAGCCACGAACAAAGAGAGAAACAAATGAGGTGGCAGAAGAACTAGGATTGGGAGATGAAGATGAGTGGCATGAACCCTCATCAGGAGTTAAATTTGGATGGGTACTGGAATCCCTGTTTGCACAAATTTCTACATATAGAAACCGGGAGATGCTGTATAAATTATTGGGACAAACTGAGAGGTTAGCCGCAGTTACAAAGAAAGGATTTAGGGATCTAAACTTACAGTTGCAAGCAACAACAAGAATGACAGTCCAAAATAGAATGGCATTAGATTTGCTCTTATTAAAAGAGCACGGAGTCTGTGGATACCTCCAAGGAAAGGTTGATCATTGCTGTGTACATATCCCAAATGTCATAGAAGAAGTAGAAAAGGATATAAGTCAATTGGAACAAATTGAAATAAAAGTGCATGAAGTCCAAGAAGAAGCTCAACATAATTGGGTAGGAGCACTATTTAGCTCCCTAGGAATCCAGGTCTCTGGTTGGATATCATCAATTGTACAATATGTAATAATGATTGTATTGATTATTGTAGTCTGCATGATTATGTATAGATGTCTTTTAGGAATGATTGCTAGAGAAGGAACTCATACTCGACGTGTCATGAGAGCACTAACCCGGAAAGAAGTAATCCTACCAAGTCAAAGAGAAGACTCACCATCCTACTTAGAAACCATTACTTGAAGAATTGAGCATCCTTGCAGAAAATCTGAAGAATGCTCAAAAGGGGGGAGTTGATACCGAAAATAACAAGAAAAGAGCTAATGTAGATATAGCAATAGCAGTAGTTATGCTAAGGCTTAGAAAGCAGCAGTTCACAAGCAGGCCCTGGGAATGTACTAAGAACCACAAACTGATAATTAAAGGATCTAGTAGGGCATGCAGAACACAGCAAAATAAATAATTAAAGGATCTAGTAGGGCATGCAGAACACAGTAAAATAAATAAATGATAAAGGTTAATGTATAATCAATGATAAAGGGTTCTGGTGGTGGGATGACAAGCAAGGGGGATTAAAGGGGGGTAACCTATAGTTTTGAATAGACAAGCGTGTAGAATTTATGACTTTATAGAAATAATATCTATGAGATTTACGTAACTGTATTGTCTTGAAGAATATGTACTATTGTACTATTGTATGTAAATCACTTTGTAAAGGATATAAAAATCTGTCGGAAAAGGGGAAAGATGGGCTCTGACTTTGGACACTAGTCCTCAGACCCCAGGGCCCTCAATAAAGCACCGCACTAAACAACCTAGTTGTTTCGTGTCTCTCTGTCGGGCAACAACGGGGCCAGGTGGCCCAGCCCGGTGCTGCCACTCAGGGCCGGCCGCCGCTGCCACTGGGCTCGGTCACCCCGGGTTGGCGCTGCCCCGCGGTGGCAGGCAGGGACGGAGCTTCGCCCGCTCCTACGGCAGCGGTGGCGGGCGGGGACGGAGCTTTCCCGCACCCGTGGCGCTGGCAGCGGGCGCGGACAAAGCACCCCGCCTCCTCCCCCGGCCGCGGCAATGGCTGCGCAGGGCTCCCGTCGGCTCCCGGAGCCGCAGCAACAGCGGCGCCCCACCCCCGTCGGCTCCCCGGGCCGCGGCAATGATGGTGCGGCCCCCCCCTCTCCTCCCCGGGCCGTGGCAATGGCAGCGCCCCTCGCCCCCCCCCCGTCCTCCCTGAACAGCAGCAATGGCGGCGCCCCCCCCCCCTCCTCCCCTGGGCTGCAGCAGAGGAGGGAAGAAGAGAGCTCTCCCGCCTCTCTCCCTGCCCCCCCGTGCTGCCTGCAGGGAGCCAGGGCAACACGGTAACACTGTAACAATTGCGAAATGCTGGCTTTTACTGGTAGGTGCTTGGCTCGGCACTCTGGCTGGCACGTCAGGGGTTGTAAATGTCAGAAAATTATTCACATATTAGCCGCCCCCGAGTATTAGCCGCACTTCCGGGTTTCCACCAAAATTTTTGTCAAATTGCTGCGGCTTGTATTCGTGAAATTACTGTACATAGAGCTCTAACTCTGGGTGCTCTTGCATGAGTTAAGATGCTAAGGCTGAGTGTGCTTTTGGGACACAGGTGGGATGTCACCTCATCCGCACAACCATGCATCTCTGTGGAGATAGGAGTGGGATTGGATCATTTTCTTTTAGGAGTTCAGAGAAGTAAACCCACTATTTTCACATTGTAGCTGTCTAAAAATCTCATTGGAAGGTCTGGGAATGGGCATCAGGAAAGCCTTTCCCTGTAACAAGGGATGGGTACTGTCAGGTGTGGGAGGCTTTGAGGATCGGGGAAAATATTTACACAGTTGTGAGGTGGGAGGCTTGTCTGCCTTGTGTCTGATCTACCAGTACACTTAGCAAAGTTCACAGATGTAATTTAGGATGAGAAACCTCTTCTAAGACTGTACTGCTTCCTGGCAGACTTTGTGAGTTATGGAGGAAAAGTCCCAGTCCCTCATTTCTGTGGAAGAAAACTATAGCAGAACTATAAACACCTTGAATATTCTGGCTGATGAAAATCTGTCTTTTACTTTGCAGACTACAGTTTAAAATTCCAAAAGGGGAGGAGTAACCCTTTTTAAAGTAAGCAAAATATATTTAAGTGATAGGGGTATGTCACTTAAGAGACTTGTGGAAGATTTCAAAATCAAGTTTAATAAATATACATTTCTTTACTGTCAGTGTGTGTAACAGCTCTGAGACAAGAAAACATGAGACTGAGCATCTAAGGAGAGGAAATATGTTTTAAACATTAATGCTGGGGAAACAGACATAAGGAAAAAATGATTTTGCATATATCACACTCAGTCTTCCATTTCAACTCACAGCCCAGATGAAGACAGCGTTTTCAGTAATGAAACAAATAAAACCCCGTGATCAGAAGAACTCCAGAGGTGCTCTAGAGCAGGGAAACCCTTTCTCATCTCACGACCCAGTGCTGCAACTGCTGCTGAGACATCTGTGACCCAGTCAGAGCTGCCCAGGCAGGAGAGGCACCCTCCAGGCCCTCCATCTGGAGGGTGATGTGCTCTAGGAAGTGCTGCCAAAGCTGTCATTGGAACATAAATCTGAGACTTGCCTTTCCAGCAAAAGGGTTCAGTTTCAGTAAAATATTTTATGTCCCCTTCTTTAGGAGAAGATCCATATTTTCATATGTTTTGCTTCACCTCAGCAATCATAATTACCATCTGCAGGTCTTAGGAAAGAGAAAATGTAAGAGAGAGAGAAAAAAACAGAGGAGAAAAGAAAGGAGATAAAAAAATATATTTTTTAGTATTTACTAAATCTAGGTTCTTCTATTCAACAGGTTTTTTCCAAGTGCTGCACTGGTTCTTGTAGGCCATATTGCCAATAGTTTTGTGTTTTCTGAGAGTGGTTGCTCTGTGTTGTCTAGAGGGAAAAAACAAACAAAAAAACCCCCCAAAACAAAAAAAGAACAAAAAAAGCCTATGCACTTCTCAGTGAAAAGACTTCCAAGCTCTGTAAGTGCAATGAGAACAGTGAGTGAAACATATGGCATACCCTCAGAGCTGAGTGGAAATGTAACAGAGCAGACAATATTGAATTAGATATGAGAGGTGTGACACTATCAGGAAATGAAGAGTGGATTATTTTTTTTTCCACCTTGAACCAAATGAAATGCATTTGTTTATCCATCTGTGGAATCTTAAATTGTTTTCCAGCCAATCTGATCAGAATTTGTGTCTGGGCTATGATCAAGAAGTCATGATTATTCACTTGCCTAGACCTCATCAGGACTTCTGATGTGTGATATTATCCATAACAGAGTCAAGTTTTCAATTTTTTTTCCTGATCTCCCAGAGAGTTGCAACTAACGCAGAATTTGCAGAAACCTAAATATAAATGAATCAACCTTTGTCAGTCTAACAGCCTAAATCAAAACAAGTTCTGTGGCCTAACAATATGTTTTTCAGAGGGATATTTTTAATTTTCGGTTACTGTCATTTGTCTTTCAGTGAAACCCATTTGCTATTATGCTCTAATTGAGAGAGAATGGATTCATAGCTGATGTGGATGCTCCTACTTTCACTGATACTGCACCAGCCATTGGCTGACTGAAATTACCAGGGCCTTCAGTGCAGCTTCATATTGATGGCAACCATGAGTCATAATTTCATTAAATTTCT
This sequence comes from Catharus ustulatus, assembly GCF_009819885.2. Lineage (NCBI taxonomy): Eukaryota > Metazoa > Chordata > Aves > Passeriformes > Turdidae > Catharus > Catharus ustulatus. The sequence goes on from NW_024879446.1 coordinate 3,632,738, forward strand.
CATAGAAACATTAGATAAATGAAAATAAATTTCCAATGGAACATATTTAAAGTGAAAATAAATTGAATAGTTGAAAATCTGAAGCTGACATTTGGCTTAATTTAGAAAGAATTGAAAAGAAATCCTCCAGAGTATTTCACTTTAAACTTCCCTAAAACTTCCCATTATTTCTGGATTTAAACTCGAGTTTTGCAAACACTTTATCCTTCATTAACAAAGCAAAAAACCTAAAAACCCAACAATTACTCCAAACCCAACAGTTTTAATAGTTCCTCTGCTAATTAGGCAGTAATTCAGTTGTGTTTACACAATTTGCTGAGGTCAATCAACTACTGTAGGAGATCTAGTGCAATGTGCCGGACAGATAAGGATAGAAAAAATGTCTTAAATTACCTGAGGATTTAAAGGGCTTTTATCCACACTGCTCAGAAATTCACTGATGATAATAAAACAGCAAAAACATTTATTCATAGAAATTTAGGCACAACTCAGTTCCAGTTTGAAAAATAATTTACTATTGACAGCCAGAAATCAGAATTTTTTTGTGGGCATGATACAATTTTTAAGTAAGGATTAAATAGGTAGCTAAAAACTAGTCATCAACTTGTTCTTGAGGCAATTTTTATTTGGCACATGAAATGAGTTAGAGAAAACCACCTTGATTCCAGTAAGGTTTGTATGGTATATTTTCAATTATAGTCAAATCTCTCTTTTCATCTTTTCAACATTTTATTTTATTGCACCACATAACCTGAAAAATCCCATTATGCACTGCATTCGTTTTTACAAGTTTGTTTTTTCTTAATTATTATGGATCTCTTGTCATGACCTTGCTCTTCATCTAAGCAAAATGCTGGAAAGAGATTATTGCCCAGAAGACAACACAGCTGCCTGATTGAGAAGAATCCAGACTGTGCAGTTCGATGAATTCTTTTAATTAAGAGGAGTGAAACCCATACATTATTCTCTAACATAGCTGATTTAACGTGCTTAAACAGACTGAAATTTAACTCTGAACCATTTTATTTATTGATTAATACACACCAATCCTCTTTATTTCCTTCAGTTTGGTGAAAGCATTTGTAGTTAATCACTCGATTGTCATGATCCTAAATCCCATGATATTTCGAGCACAAGAACTCAGTGATCTAGAAATTCCAATATTATTTTCTTACCAAATTTCATGACCTTTACAGTCAAGTATAACTGAGCATAAAGGGTCACGGCTGCTTTTTATTTAAGAAATCAGAGACCTAGGAGCACCAAGTGCAGACAAACCTTCTCTGAAGACAAGTGAACAGTTCTGAGCAAGGAGCAGGGAAATAAAGGAAAGAAGGACTCTGTTTCTAAGTCATTGAACTGGGCTGCAGCACTGCAGAATGCAGATGTTTCTTTTATCTGTGATAAATCTCAGACTGTTCAGCAGCTTCTGAATTCCTAGGCCAATGTGCTATTTCCACAGGAACTTCTACGGATGATTTTGGATCAGACTGTCAAGTTAAGGACTGATGTAGAGAATCTGTCTCAAAAGATCAACATATTTCATAAAAAATGTCCACTTTCCATAAACAATATGCTTTTGTTTCCTATTCTTACAGTATGGGTTCAGGAAAAATAAAAAAGCTGACATATTCCTTCTGAGCCTTACTTCACTATATATTATTTATTTTTGTCCTGAACTCCTGGGGAGTTAAGACAAGAAGCCAAACATGTTATTGGTAACCTCATCACTAGTTTTTAAGAAAGGGATCTGAATTGTAACCCAGTATCATAGGTCATAACAGTAATCATTCCCATCAACCCCAAATTTAGCTGTTAGCAGCACTTTTACAGTATGTGGTTAAGTGATGCTATATCACTGAGTCCTTGTGAATGGTTCTTAGATAGGGTTAGACCAGTGAGGACACAAGCTAAGACAAGTGATATGGCACCTGTTTTAGCTAATAATGACTATACATCCCTACAATTTATAAAAATCTCCCAGCTAGATTTCTTAGCCCAAGGCAGGGCAGAAAGACGAACTGGGGCACTTGGGACAGGGCTTTATTCGGTATCTCATACCAAGAGTCAACCTGAAACCATGCTTAGACTAGGTATTTTCAGCTCATTCTTTACTCAAACTAAGACCTGAAGAACAACAGTGACCAGTAATCCATGTGTAATGCCATTCTGCAGTGACCACACTGGTAAGGTCCGAACACAAAATCTTGATGTTTTCAAAGTCCCTTCCCTTTCTTTTTCACTCTTGTTGCAGCTTAACCCCGTCCAGCAGCCTGGCCCCTCACAGCTGCTCACTCACTTTTCCACCAGTGGGATCGGGGACAGAGTCAGAAGGGTAAAAGCTGGAAAACTTACGGGTTGGGGTAAAGACAGTTTAATAGGGGAAGCAAAAGCTGCTTGCACAGCAAAGCATTTTTCATTATGAAATTAGTTTTTCTGTATACTGCTAGAGTGAAAGATCAGGTTGCTCAATGGATTAAACACTGTTCCAAAGTACATTTCTTTCTGAGAGCAGTTAAGAGCAGTTAACAACAGCAAAAAATATAATTGTCAAGCAACCAACCCAGTAGACTGTCATTGATATAACTTGACTGGAAGTGGTTCAGGACAGAAGTTGTGTTTGCATTTACAGGGTAGAAATCTGCTCTCAGTATAAAGGATCAGATGTGGAAAAGAAATATATGGTGGTATAAAATTATACTGCCCCAGAAAAGCCTCTGTAGCTGTGGTCTCAGTGTGCATCTTGTAGCAACATCACAGCTTTGGTTTCATGGGGGCACTAATTTATATTCTTGGGGGAAGGATGAAGCCAGAAACTCTAGCTAAATGCGTTTAACACAGGCATAATTGGCACTATGAAAATGACCATTTCCTCCAAACTTAGACACATTGTAATTCATGTCCTCCACCTCACTGGGTTTTATGCAACACTATTCTACTTACTCTGCTTCTTTCTAGGATTATTTGCTTTGTTACTTCCCTATCTGGAAAAATAACATTTTAACCCCTTAGGTATTACACATATCTGGCCATACTAACTCTGATCCTTCTTTCTGTAGCCTCCTTGGTGAAGTAATGAGCTAAACTCTACAAATGATGCAATATAAACCCAGGGAAAGTGCCCTTGTAGTTGAAGCAGGGAGCACAGAACCAGATTTTCCAAATGCCTCAGTTGCTTCTTTCATTTTTTCACTGCTGTCAACTTTATTGTGTCATGAATCTGGAAAGAGAAGAATGGTATGGCATGGGTTTAAATAATGTCAAAATTTATCTTCCTTTCTCTCCTCCTTTCCTGTGTTCCTCACTGGAGAGGATGAAATTAGAGCCATGAAATGTGATGGGCAGGCATTAGTCATATCACTCAGTGTCTAATAAAAGACAAAGGCAGGATTCATATGCCTAATTCCATTATCTAAGGAAAGAGCATATCAATCTGGTGCATACAGTTTCCTTACAGGCACTGGAGAGCATCAGCCAAGGAATGGGTGGAACTTACCCTGAATCCTGCACATGATCAGAAAAATCCATTCCAGAACTTGTTGTCTAGATTTGTGCTTAGCCTGACTAACTTTTATTTGAACAGAATGACTCCCACTTTCAGGCTCCATCGGAAGGAAGGGATATTGGAATCTGTCTGGAAAGCAACAGCGGAAATGAAGGAGGTATCTCTTAAGTGAAAAAAGTTGTTGTTTTTTTCAAATATGACTCTAAGCAAGATCCTTATTTCCCACACTGCTTGGGATTGTCCACTGAGAAAGAATAGTCACTGACCATACAGGGAGTCAAAGAAGGCGGGCTAAGATAATTATTTATAGTACATAACTAAATACAACTTAAATTACACTCTGATATTTCTTTCACTGGTGTTTTACTCTCTTCAGAGTACTAGTGTGATCACTTTGGTTTCTGAGCAAAACTCTTCCTAAAATCTCTTTGTATGCTGCTTCTGGAAGGCCCTGTAATGTCACAGTGCTGTGGTGCACCACAGCACACAAAGATTATTAATTTCTGTCTCCATAAATACATGATAGTTCAGTGGCCATTGGGATGGGCACCTGCAGCATATCTTTCAAATAAAATTAGAACAATTTTCAAGGCAAACATCTTTCAAATAATTCAGGGCTAAGTTCAGTTTTAAGAATGCCTTCTTCTTTGACAGTAAAAGTTTATTTTTCTTAGATTTTCTTTTTGTGGAAGTATAGTACAGAGAGAAACACATTAAAGAGGAGATAGACACATTCTGAGTCTCTAGTTCTAGAGTAAAATTCTCAGTTGAAAATTCCAGGCAGATTTTCAAGCTAAACTTGGAGAAAACAGCCTGTATCCAACATCCTGTCAGGAGTAACAGACAAAACTGAAACAATGGAAAGTCCAGACATAAAATAATTTGGTGTTGCTGTTACTCTAGTTATGAGTATAAAGAAAATAAGACAATTTATAATCAGAGTCTTGCTAATATTCCAGTAGGATTTTAAGTAAAAAAATATGTCTTTGTGGCAAAAAGCCATGATATCAAAGTTATTGACAGGGCTAAATGGCTTTGAGTGTGATTTATGCTCAGTACCCATGTCCTGGATTAGTCCTGCAAGATGACTGATGATATTTTATGTCTGCTAACAAAATACCAGATCTCTGACCCTCTGTGTGTTACTTCTAATATCAACATCCAGCTCTGAGGTCCCCAGTACAGGAAGATGTGGATTTGTCTGAGTAGGTCCAAAGGCATGCCATGAAAGTGATGACAGTGATGAAATATCTCTTCTGCAAAGAATAGCTAAGACTACTGGGATTGTTTAGCTTGTAAAAGACAAGGCTCCTAGGAGACCTTAATGCCATGTTTCAAGACCTAAAGGAGGCTTATAAGAATGTGTAAAGGCTTTTTTATTGGGCATGTACAATAGGACAGGGGGTAATAGTTTTACATTAAAGAGAGGTAGATTCAGACTAGATAGAAGGAAAAAATTATGAGGACAGTGGTGGAACTCTGGCACTGGTTGCCCAAAGAGCTGATAGATGCCTCAACCTGAACACAGTTAGTGTTGAACAGGGCCCTGAGCAACCTAGTCTGGTGGAAGATGGCCCTGGTTGCTGCAAGGATTTTGGACCAGATGAACTTTGAAGATGCTTTTGAACCCAAACCGTTCTTTGATACTATGAGTGTCGTGTCTGATTTGAGGTGATGATTTGGGATCAGCCACACAGTTGCTAGCAATCCCTTTCCTTTCTGTCTGGCATGAGCCTGTAATTGCAGAGGGATATAATGAAATCTGAAGTATGAAGAAATACTGTAGTTTGTTTCTAAAGCCTTGGAACACTGTTGCTCTTTACAAAAACATTGAATGAAGTGTAAGTCAACAGGTTTGTCACTTCTGGGATATTTGGCTCTATCGCAGCGAGGAGTTGTGGGGGAGGTGCCACAATCTTCTGGAAAAACATCCTTTGAAGGACGTCCGTGAAGTACAGGCATGGCCTTGCTCCCAGGCAGAGTGACCAGCTCTTTTGTGAGGGCCCACTTCGGCCGACGCAGGAGAGAGAAGGACGGAAGCCACGTTTGGAGTTCCAAGGCAAAGTTTTATTGGTCTTCTTCCTCAGAGGAGTCCAGGGACGAACCAGCTCAGGGAACTTGAGGGAGCAGCGTTCATATAGGGTATGAAACTGACAGTCCAGGGGCGGTACAAAGCGGGGAGTCCAATAGAGTACAACAGATTAACATATAACAGAGGGGCATATTTGGGATAATTTTTCCATAACCACTATGAAGAGGGAGTGCTTAAGGGCATACCCTCCAGGGGAGTGAGACAATTTCAGTCCTCGGTGGGCCATCGGCTTCCACATGGCTCTTGGCTTTAGTAGATATAATTAATAAATTTTATCGTTTTTGGTAGGTTTTACTCAGAATTTTGTCTAGATAACAACTTTACTACTCTGTGTAATATAGCAACCCTTTTGTCCTCACGATTGGTTCTCCCATCTTCCATATTATTTCAGATCAGCAAATCTTGGCCATTGTGTGATTCCATATCTCTGTGGCTTCATGGTGTCTTCTTACAATGGAACAACCAACATAGCTACACGGAGTCTGTGGAGGGATTAGGACTGTATGGTCCTTGTGACTAAAATACCCTTTAGAAACAACCAAATATGAGATTTGAGTTTTGATGATTATTCCAACCGAAGAGCAAAGCCATAATGAGCTGCATTCAACTAGTAGAATTTGGCACCAGTTCAAAGTAATTTCATCCAATTATATTTAGATTAATTTTTCCTTTTGAAATACAGTGTTTAATCTAAATGAAAATTAGATTTCATTTTTAAATAGCTATTAGGAGCAACACAGTTCAGTTGGTTGATTTTTTAATAGGTTTTTATGGTAACAGAATTAGTTCTTCACTGTTACAGAATTTGCATTGAGATACATCTTTTAGTATCATGATGGTGGTGATGGCAATTTCTAAATAAACTATTTCAATGTTTATGCAGGAATGGCATCTAAATAAGTAGGGCAAAAACAGTAATTTCAAAATATCGTCTTCTCATCTGACTATTCTGTGAGCTTCTCCTAGAAATATTGTGATAATGAGGTTCTATAGCTGTAGATAACCTTTATGAAATTTAGATGCAGATCCATTAGGAATTTTTCTTTAAGAACAATTTCACGTGGCCGTGGATCCATCCCATGGAATAAGTTGAATAGGTTATTTTATCAATGGATAATTTCTGTAGAAATAACGACAGTAATATGATAAGTGGGGTCAGGATTAGTCTGCTAAATTTGGACCTTTGAGGACACAGAAATGCTGTATCCTAAAAGTAAAACACTTCCTGTTGCATGAAACACGATTAGCAAGCCGAAAAGGCCGCTTTGCATTAAAACAAAACTTCCAATTGCCCTGATTAGGTGAAGCTGGTGAAAAATGTTTTGAGAACACTGAAGGGTAAGAATTATTGATGGTTATTTTCCAGGATATACAAGTGAGTTGGTGTGTTTTTATGGATATCCCTCTCCAGAATATCATTCTTATTCTTAGTTGAGCTAGCATATAGGAGCAGCAAATCCTTGTGGGAACTGGTTTTTTGCCTCCTGTAACACATTTCAAGTCTTGGGTATCTGGCTATTATTGGTCTGTAATTCAGAAAATGATTTTGAAAGGACTGTTCATGAATTTATTTAAAAAGTATTTTGAATCAAATGTTGTGTAGTAAGACTTTAGAACAACACCCCTACTGAGAACTGAAGTAGAGTGCTAGTGACTGAAGTCAGTGCATGTCTTAACAACAATTCTCTTAGGCCCCAGGTGAGTGGTTTACCCTGTTGAGCAGTGATCTAATCAGCTGGGGAGATGCAGATAGACACCTATACCCTGCTGAATTTGATGGACATAAGTAGCCATTTGGAAATTGAGTATGTGGTTAAGTGCTTTTCTCATCAGGGACTCTGGCTGAGTTTTGAATGTCGCTGTTATATGTCTTTATAGTATAAGAAAAATATGTTTTCTTTATTACAGAATCTGTTTATTCTTTTGACACTCTTATTCTCCCTCTTCTCATAAAAAATTAAATTGTCTTTTCCACAACATTCTTTTCTTCTATAGCCAGTAAATCCATCTTTGAAAAGAGTCTCAGGGACAGAAAACAGAAGAACAGATTAACTGTTTAAAAACTTTCATTCATATGTCCTTAGTAATAAAGTGCAAGGAGAAAGAAATGCAAAGTATGTGTAATACATAACTATAATGATTTCTAAATAGGATTGTTTCCATATTTTCTATGAGTCATCAACAGCTCTTTAATAGTCCATCCCCAAATCCTGAGAGATGGTAAAATGTCCATCTGGTATTGTGACAGGGTCTCCTGATAGAGAGAAGCATTTTTATTTGACTTTATTTTCTCCAAGAACATATTCCTTTTCTTTCAGCATAAAACACTGCTTGCAAAAAAATTACCTCCCAAAAAATATGGAAAGTACCTTAATAACTTTCACTTTCCTTTCAACCAAATTCCAGTTGAACTTCTTCATAAAGGGGTGTGGATGTGTGTAATTCAGATGCTAGATCTTGCAAAACTGAAGAAAATTGTGTTTTAAATTTGCATGTAGAAGCTTTAGGCTCTGGGAGATCAAACAAGGTCAGTGTCTGTCAGTCAGCTGACATAGTCTGAATTCTAACCTGACTCTGTGTATTAACACACACACAAATTCATCTCAGAACAAAATACATATGAGTTTTTTGACCTAAGATTGTAGGTGCAGGTCACCTGTGAGTACAGATTAGAATTTTCTTAATTTCCCAATGTGGGAGTTAAACATAATTCTATATTTAATAATATAGAATTTCACATAAGTGCCTTTAAAAAATTAAGACAGTTTTGAAGCAGAATGATGAATTTTGCAGTACTATCTGTAATTTTGCAGTGTATCTCGTTTCTCTGGCTATTAATACCAAATGTTTGGCACTTTGTTTTTCTCAGAAGGTGAGAGGGATGATTCAGTGTGTCTAATGTACAGGTTATTTGGTATTCTTTGATCCCAGTACTGATATTTTAGTCATCTCACAGGTCTTGCTGGGCTCCTGGCTTTGGTGTTTTGCACGTGTTTGTCAGGAAGTGGTGGAAAGATGTTCTGGTGGATGACCTTTTGGATGGAAGGAGGAGTAATAGGTAGTTTGACATAGAAACTACTGGGCTTTGTGATTTGATGCTGTTTTGTCCCAACACTTCATTTCTAACCTTGGTTATTCTTGCTCTTTATGAGGTTATTATTTCATCTTTTAAAGTAACTTCTTCCAAGGTACCTTGTAGCAGAATTTCAGGCTTTAAGTCCATTCAAGTGATTTATTTGAATTGCACAGCAGCAGAAAGAACCCAAGCTGAGTACCTCTGGAGAGGCATCCTAACAAAAAAAATTCCTGGGCAATTATAGCCCTGCAGTGTGAGTTTCCGAACACTTATGTGGCAGTTCAGACCAATAATTTTGGAGTTTGGGCTGTTCCTGTTGCTCATTATTTCTCTTTGTTGTCTCTGGATGGTCAATTTTTTATCTTATTTCTGAGGCCCCGTTTTCTGCTGATACCTGGTACTTCCTTTATCTTCCAGCTCCAACCATCTCTGGGGTCCCTCTTTCAGGGAAGTAGATTAAAACTCAAAAGTTCAAGATATCTGCATGAAAGTTCACAACTTACAGTCTAAGGCTTCAGCAGATTTAGTAACTAGTGATAAGCTGTTAACTGCAGACAGATTCAGATCTTTATCCAATATTCCTTAACAGTACCCATCACAATCTTGCTCTTTACCCATCTTGCTGGTCATCTGGCTGGAACTCCTCTCTTAAATGGTGTACCATAGAGTGGAAAACCAAGGTGTCTCAATAAAAACTTCAATATTTATATGAGAGTCAGGGAACTAAATATTTCTTTACCTTTAACAAATATGCTGAAGAAAGGACAAAACTTAATTATATTTGCACCCGGCAATACTGTGCAGCAAAATTCTGGTAACACCCTGTGAAAATGTGAGTATGACCTTTGGTATGGCTGTTGGTCCAATGATACTTTATTTCTTAGAGTCAATGAATGCCCAAGACTCGTGACTAATGTCTGTTCTGATTCTTGCTTACTTCTGTTACCTTGTATTTGTTTTGGTTTTGTGTTTGTTTTGTTGTTGTTGCTGGGGCTTGTTTTGGTTTGGTTTGGTTTATTTTTTTTTTACATTTTACAGTGGGTTATGCATACGTCTGAAGCAAGATGAAAGTTTCTGTCCTCCTCTGCTGTGCTCTGCAGGTTTTGTCTTCCCTATAGTGGATAGTCCATGCACGGAGATGACTGGAGACAAAGAATAAACCAGCACAGATTCAGCTGTATGGAGAAAATACTCAGGTTATTATAATCAAATAGGTCCCATCATAAGACTTCATGGTCTATTTTTCTGTAGAAAGCTTCCTGTCAGCATTTGCTCTACTGAAAAAAATCCCCAAACCTTCTCCAGAAGGGATCCTATGGGAAAACAGGAAGACTAGACCTGTGAAACCACCTATGGGATCTGTTTTCTGTACTGATCCAGCCACCAGAAAACAGAGATCTATGTAGAAAATGTACTTGGAAAAAGGCCAGAGTTACCATGGCTTCAGCTGATCTCCTGTGCTAGGTCCTGTAGTCAAAGCCATTTCAGGACCTAAACCTGGGTGTCAGCAAAAGAAATTCTCACCCCAAAAATTACTTTTTACCAGTCTTGAGTAATTAGCAACTTGTCCTTCATCCTAAGAGGCAAATCATGCCCCACAGAGTTCATGTTATGAGATCTAAGAGCCAAACAAAATTAGGTCTAATGCCTCTAGAATCCAGAGCTCCTACATTTGGAGACCATGTGTCAAGGGAGAGAGCCAGCCAAATTCCTTCCTCTGCAGGATTTGCTGAGTCTTTCGGGTATTAAGTATAACTTAAAACACCTGAGGGGTTTACCTTCTTTGTCTCTTTTCCACTCTTCTTGTCCCTTCTTCTTCCACTCTTTTCATCTAATAAAATGAATCTCTGTATTAGGAAAATATGTTCAAATCCACAGGACACTACCCAAGTGAGGTTTTTCATCTCATTCAACCTAAAAATTCTGGATTTCATCTTGTAGTAGGAACCCCATGTTCACGTCTCTGCTTTTATGTGCTCAGGATGCCTTTTCTTCTCGTCTTAAATTTTTTGTGTATTAGCTAAAGCCATAATTCTTATGAAGATGTCTATAGGATTGAAAATGCTATAATTTAAGAATATTGTGTCAGGGGAACAGAAAGGCTGTAAATCCGAGACGAAATTTCTGTCTCCACGGACTAGCAGAACAGGCTGTGGGAGCAACAAGCACTCTTTGCATGCAGCTGTGGCCTCTGAAAGCAACCTGTTGCATCCTGCAGAGCTCCTGCTGTGAGGAAGTTTCTCTGTGAGGAAGCACAAGCTGCTTAAGCTCCTTCTGGTTTTCTAATCCTCATGATTCCAGAATAGTGTCTGAAATTATATTTAGAGTGTTGGAGCATCTTTCTTTCCCCGACCCCAATTCAAAACAGATTTTACAGTTGAAAATGCATTACTGAAATAATGAGCATATTTGAGACTTCTTTTGAGGAAACATGATGCCTACTCATTAATTGCTATGTGGCAAAGCATGGTTGTTGTTGTGTGTATGCTCACTGTTATCTCATACACCAGAGTGAAAGCATGTGCTTATTTATGTCTAGATCAAGTTTTTGTGCATGACCTCTCGTACGTAGGCTGATTGCTTTGTGTGTCCCTTTGATCTGGAAAAGACAGCTGGCAGGATCTTTTTCAAGTTCAGACTCAGAGTACAGTAATTTCATGATTACAAGCCGCACTGACTATAAGCCACATCTCTGGATGTTGGCAAACATTTCGTTCTTTGTCCATACACAAGCCGCACGCAATTATAAATCACTCTGTCGTTCGCAGGGAGGACCCGCGTGCAACAAAGTTGCCAAGTAGTAACAGAATTGTGGGATGGCGGGGTTTACTGGCTTGGCTCGGGCCGTGAGGGCTCGGGGCTACCGACGGGGCCAGGTGGCCCGGCCCGGTGCTGCCACGGCAGCGACAGGCGGAGACGGTAGCTCCCCACCTCCCCCAGGGCTGCGGGGCCAGAAGGAGGGAGCTCCCTCGCCTTCTCCCCGCTGTGCTGTCAGCACCGAGCCCAGCTCTACCCGCCGTGCAACAGAGTAACCAATTTGTAACAATCACGCAGTTCCGGGTTTTACTGGCAGGTGCTCGACTCGGCACCTTGATTTGCGCTTCCGGGGTTGGAAATATCAGAAAATTATTCACATATTAGCCGCTCCTGAGTGTAAGCCGCATTTCCGGGGTGGGAGCAAAATTTTAGTCAAAATGGTACGGCTTGTAATCGTGAAATTACTGTACCTTTCTTTTTTTTATCTTCCATGAAAAAATTTGCCCTGCTTGGCTTTTCTGTGTACTCGTGTATAATAAATAGAAATAATTGGAGAACAGGCAGGATTTATTTTTAAGATGAGGTATAATTTGCTCCTTTCAGGGTATCAGGCACCATCCATTGTTGTAGACCTCATGTCCTTCTAGGCCGGGAGCAAATGACACTGTGAACTCACATTCAAAGGTGCTTTTGGGCAGCAGCTGACTTGCAAAGAGGAATGTGTGTTGCAGCTGAGTTTGAGGCCTTATTCTCTGACCTGATGCAGAGGAAATTTGGTTGTGACTGATGCTCAGGGGAGGGGCAAGTAGAAGAAAAATGGCATTCAGATGTGAATTCCTTTGAGGTGGATAATAAATTAGGATCTTGGAATTTGTGTGAAAACTGGAAACACACACAAAAATGTTATTATGTTCTATTCACAAAACATATATTTTTATTTATGAATAGAAGATATCAAGTAGCTAAAAGAATCAATGTTAAAGTCATATTATGCTTTATACTAGTCTCCTGCTCACTGACCTCTACCTACACAAATAGAACTTGCCATCAAGATAAAAAAATTTGGATTCTTAAATAAGCTTTAAAATCTCACCTTGATACGCAGAAATCTTTGAAGATATATCGTATGTTCTCTGCTTTGATGAAGGCTGTGATTCTGTGAAATGTTTGTTGAAACTACTGGGCCAAATCAACTCTCAAACCAACTGGGTACCCAGCAGTGTGTCACAGAATAACAGAAACTTTCTGCTTCTGTACAGGAAATCAGGAATTTGATACAACTTCATGAGATTAAGGAGTGTGCTAGTTTTGCATGTATGGCTTATAGTGAGGAAGGAAAAAGACACCGAACGGAAGCGATTTTTTTAGAGGAAGTGCTGAGAGGTTCTTCTATGTCTGACTAAAAATAATCAGGGATTAATTTTTAGAATTCACAACCAGTTAAGCCATTGAAAAAGCTGAATGTGCCTCTGTGAACACACATTTTAAACCAAACAAACCCTGGGAAGTCCTATTCTTTCTTCTGTTTGAATACAGGTAACAGGCCAGCTGGGTGGGAGCCTGTGGCAGGGCCAGGCCCTTTGTGGCCCTGGGGTCTGGAGAGTGCTGGGTTTTCCCCTCAGTGTGGCTAGGCGGGCCCGTGGCATGGCTGAAATGCTGCTGCTGCTGACATCTAGCTAAAATTAAACCCTACTCTGCCCCTGGGCTGGGCCGGGCCAGGGGCCTGCAGGGCCCTGGGAGCAGCTTTGGGCCAGGCCAGCCTGCCATGGTTCATGGAGACTGACAGGGGCTGAGTAGGGCACCAGTGGAATGGAATGGAATGGAATGGAATGGAATGGAATGGAATGGAATGGAATGGAATGGAGCTGGACCTGTTTCTGGCTGGATCCCTACTAGCCTGGCCCGGTCACCAGTACGGCTGCCAAAGGACTTTCCACCAAAACCAGCTCCTGGCACGACCCAGCAGGGATGACACCACCCTCTGCAAGCCCTCGGGCCAGATAGTAACTCTTTCACTGCACTGATGAGACTTGCACATCTTTTGTTCTTTCTCTTGAGTGAAAGAAAAAGACAGAGATGGAGACATGCACAGAGACAGCTTGTAGACATTGAGGTCAGACAAGAAGGAAGAGTTAGGTCCAAGATATGAGAGGGATGAGAAGTTATCTTGAACTGATATCCTGTAATCTATGGAGAAGATATAACTGATAAATTGAACTCTTTTTTCCCCCCTTGTAAGGGCCGGTCTGAAGATTCCCTGACCTGCCTCACAACCATCATCAGAGACCCTGAGACTTCTACCACTCATTTTGGGACAGGAATTGCTGACCTGGTAAAGGTGGATGTTTGCCAAGGGACTGTGTATAGGTGTGCTTGGTGCTTTGCCATGGTATGCTGCTCTCAAGCAAAATGCTGGTTATAGCATCCTGTTCCTGCACCTGATTTTTTGAAGCCATGGGCCTCTGAACACAATAGTCCATAAATCTCCTCACCTTTTGGCCAGAGGCCACTCGCCTTGGAAACAAACTATAAAATGATTATTTTCTGAAGAGACTGCTTGAGAGATCTTTCTCCCCATGGATAGAAGACATTGACAGACGACCCGAGGACGATGTCCCATCTGTTGGTAGCTATTCCCCCATTCTCTCTCTCTCTCTCTCTCTCTCTCTCTCTTTCCCCCCCCCGCTTAACTTTGTTTCCCTATTCCCTCTCTCTCCTCTATCATAAACTAAGCTGTTGGCACTCAATAAAGTTCATTGTTGCTTGCTGCAGAAGAGAACTTGAGTCCCTTGTTTTTTGTCTTTTGCACCCTGGGGTCGAATGAACCATCACAACTCTTGCTCGAGCTGAGCAGATTGTGACACCCTCTCTAACTCTTGGAATGTCTATGGGGTGGATGACATGTTCACATTGTAGACATGAGCAAAGACATTCATGTTGAAGAAAGCAGATGTTGAAGTAGTTGTGATCCCAGGAGAAGTTTGAGCAGAGACAGAGAGAAGAAGTAGACAAATCTCTGTTGACAGAGCTGAAGATGATTTAATGGATTAGATGAAGTGAACTTAGCTCTGAACTGTTTATCCTTAAAATAAAACCCTGTAAGTTGTCATGGCCCATGACTTCCGCTGTAGGAAAGCTACAAAAATGGGAGGGGGCTTTGCAATAGCAGATTTTCAGGCAGCTGCTATTCATGAAAATGAAAATCCATGTGAGAACAGTTTTCTTGTGGAGAAGTCTCCAGAGACTAATGAGAGACTCATCTCCCTAAGTAAATTTGATGAAGACTATTTCAGAGATGGTAAACTAACTGATTTGCTTCTGTAAGTTGTCAGAATGAAAGAAAAGAGGGTATAGGGGAAGTTGTTCTGAAGGTTTTCTTCTTTTTTATTATTTTTTTTCTTTTAGTTTCTATTAATAAAATTTTCTTTATACCTTTCAAAGTTTGAGCCTGTTTTGCTCATCTCCTTACTCTATCTCACAGTAGTAAATGAGTAAATAGTTCTTGTGGGTGCACTGGCAATTTGGCCAGCACTAAACCCACCACAAGGGGTAGATTTTAAAACTTAATCTTTGCAAAACATAATCTATCTTGTAACTAAGGTAACTATGGGCTTACAGTCATTTCCTTGGCAAATGTGATTTGTGTGGTTTAAAACAAAATACTCTCTTTGTTACACACATTTCTGCAAGAAGAGGTCTAAGTGAACATTTTGATGCCTAGAGTGGAGCTTGGGGATTTGCCATGTGAATAAAATACACGCTAATTGAATGCATTATTCTTTATCATTACCAAACTCTATGCCCCCTCATCTTCATTTGTTCAAAGGGTTTGCAGCTCCATCTGATCCAAACCTTGCTAATGCCTTTTCTTCCAGCACCTGAAAAGTGACAACATTTTACAGCATAATTGCCGGGGGTGTGAATGTTACATGAAATAATATAATCATTCATCATATCATCTTTCCACTCCAATGTTTTGATGTGTTTATCATTAAATCTTTTTCAAGTCCCAGATGCTTCTTGTTTTATACACCTGAACTTGTGGTTTGCCACCTTTACATTTTTTTTCATTCTTCCCAAGATGAGGGCTTGAAAAATTTTAAGAACAGGAGTTGTTAGAGCTTGGGTGTTTTTCTTGTTTTTCTTCCTGTAGAGGTGGAAAGAATTGCATGGGGACTTTTTATTTGCTTATTTGATTGTTATGGTAAGGAGCTAATAAAATACTTCTAAGAATAAAACCAAACCAATGAGAATAGACTTTCTTCACTGACAGCAAAAATCCACCACGGTCAAAGACTTACATTTATAATTATTACAGCACTTTAAGACATCACATTTAATTATCAAAATGTTTCTTTTCTGCTCCTTCCACGCAATGTGAGAAGGTTCTCAGTTAGTCCATCAATCATCCTTAGTATTTTTCCGTGACCTGGAGCCTCAGGGCTACAATGTCAGCCACCATTCTTGCTCAAATTCTGCTTTTTGTGCTAAATATTACACTCTGGTAGATTTTTAGATGTGCAGAATGTGAGAGCAGTCCGTTAGTTTGGTAAATCAGCAAAAGATTGCTTCAGGTGCCTACTTTTCCAAAAGATTCCCGTCATACATGTGAATCTACTAAATTGTTATTTCTGTGCTGAATTCCTTGAAACTAATTCCTGAACTGTAACATTAGTGCATCTCAGATAAAATAAGGAGGGTTTTGGCTTTAAAACTACATTGTGTTTGTTAGTATTACCACAAAAGAAAAAATTTAAAAATATAAGAGCCCTACAGCAATACAGACAGAACTTTCACAGAGTGCAAAAGTTTCATGCTGTATAAAGCAAAGCTTTACACTGCACTTTTAGTTAAAGCAAAGAGCAGCAGCTGTAAAAAATTAATATGCTTTCTGGCTTCCCATTCAGTGCCATAAATCATGGTTAATGGAGTCTTACAGGCAAAGTCACTTGGGGATTAGGCTTGGAACAGGGAGAAGGAGCATCTTGATCCATTGCTCCTTCTGAGGCAGTGAAAACCATGGAAAACTGAGCAAGTGGATTTGGGCCTCACATCCCCAGTGAAGCTTAGTCTAGCATTGTGATGGAATCTTTGTGCATATTTGTCATAAATAAAAGAAATGCACTTACCTTAGACTTTCAATATGTTGTCATGATCAAGGTGAAGCACTGGGGCTCCCATCCCACTGCCTAATTTTAATCCTCTGTGTGATTGGTAGTATTAATATGATGCAGCATACCAAGCTGGCCATGAGAACAGGAATGGGTCTAATTCCTGATCAGTCTATTTACTTTGGTGCTGCCATTGGTGGGATAAGTCTCTGAGGGATGCTTTCATCCTGATGAAAGTATTTCAAAGCCCAACAATTAATGCCTCACATAATTGCAGGAGTACCTTACCAGAATACCATTCCAGAAAACCCATGGGAAGGAGAGAAAATGGTGTAGGAGAAAATAAAGTGCTTTTATTCTTCAGGTCCATGTAATGACTTAAGTCATGATGATTGACCACTTCAGTAACATTTTTACAGCCTTATCATACGAACTACACTTTCTTCCATTTTTTTTACCATGGGCTGGTGTAATAATTTTTCATGGAGTGGTCAAAGGAAAAATATATACAGTCGAAGTCAGTAGAATACTTCTTTCCAAATTTGCCTGTCCACAGGCCTTGTACTTCCTCTGTGTGATCTACTTAGAGAGGTCTTGGGAAGATGTCTTGGTTTGAAAGACAGGTTTCTCCCAGGGAAGGTAGGCACCTCCCTTGGAATGGAAGATGTAAACCCCCTACCTCTGAATAAGTATAATTTGAAATTAAGGGTCTCTCAGGGAAAGGCAGAGGACAGGAACAGCAGTTCTTTACCAGTGTGTACAACAAGGCAAACAGAACCCCCTCGCTGTGTCACTAACACCGAGCAGAGCAGGAGCCCAGCTCAGCGCTCCCGGCTGGGCACTTTCCCCTTGGTGCAGTTCCCATCACAGCCGGTAGGGGGCTCTGGTGGCTCCTGGGGGCGGGGCAGGGGCGATGATCCCCGCGCGCCTGCAGGGGGTGCTGTGGCGCGGGCTCGGGGAGCGCGCGGTGATGGCGGCTGGGCCCGGACGGGAAGGGATGGAAAAGAGAGGCTTTGCTTCATGAGCCCTGGGGCAGGGCTGGTCCGGTGCTCCAGCGGGAATTGAGAGCACCAAACTGGACTGGCAGGGTATCCTGGTGGGACAGGGGTATGGTGTCCAGCAGCAGCAGAAGAGGCAGCTCCCGGCTGGGCTATGGTGGTGGTAGCAGCGATCTCCTCCTCCAAAGCCAAGAGTGAGCGAGAGAGAGCAGCAACTGCCCCTACTGCTCTCCTTTTACCTGCTTCTAATCTCACGGTGTCTCTGTCCCTCCCTCCAAGAGAAACTCCCAAAAACCAGAGGGGGTCCCCCTTCTCTATCTCAAGTACCCAGCCATCGGTGCCTCTTAGCAACTTAATGGGAAAAATTCCACAGGCAACAAGAAACAACCCAAGCCCCAACAGAAGTAAAAGGACTTTGGAATCAATGTGTTTCAGCAAAAGCCTAGTCTTGTTAGCTGAGTTGTACGCTTTTATCCAACAAAAAAGATCATGTTTGGAGGGGTAAAGCAGAGGTGGTGAACATCAAAATGTCATCAGCCTTGGGATTTATTTTGTTCTTAATTTTTTTTTTGTTTGGTTTGTGGTTTTTTAAATCTTTTTTTCCTTCCCGTTATGGGTGCCTGCAGGAAATGTAACAAGCCTAAAAACTTAAGAAGTAAGATTGATGCAAAAACATTTACTGCAGGAAAAAATCTACAGTATTTTAATTACCTCAAGAAACAGTTACTGGCCCACGAAAAGAAATGCTGTCCAATCAAAAATGGGGAATAATTAACACCTTTTCCTGCATAGTTACAGATAGCTTATCAAAAGTGAAAGCAAACAGAGGGGAAATCACATTTTTTAATCGTCATGTTTAAATGAGACTTCATTAAACAAGTGTCCTTCAGATTTCCTGCCGAATTCATCCATCACTGTAAAAGATAGCTATTTTTAACAGTCTTCTGTCAAAATTATAAAAAGGAGATAGGAAGGAATTCTGGAAGTGTGAGAACTTTGAAAGGAGAAGTCGATCACCAAGATGCTGAAAATGCTTTACTAAGACTTCACTGAAATTAGGACTAAATGTATGTTTTTGTTTTGCCATGGTCTCAACATAACATTTTTATCCCTGTTTCCCTCTTTCTCCTTTAAAAGAGTAATTTGATTAGATATCAGTTGTATTTGGTTACAGGGCATGGTTGCTAAGGCTAGGAATGCTGACTGGTGCTGAGAAAGTTGCAGATGAACACCTGCCAGGGGTTGGAAAAGTGAACACTGCAGCAGGGTCTCCACACCACTCTCATCACGCAGCTCAGTTACACCTGATGCAAACCTGCCTCTCCCAAAATTATTAAAAAGGAGATTTTAGTGATGGTGATAATTGTCTAGAGCAAGATCACTTGAGCACAGACCATATTGCTGCTTATAGAGATACTTGCATGTGTTGAAGATGCTTCTCTGACACTCATCCTGAAGAATTATCTTGTTGGTGTGATGGATAGGGAATAACAACAAGGCTGCAGTTCATTTGGCAGGTTCTGAGGACACCATCCATCACCTTGAGCTTAGATCAAGTAGCACAGGAGTGACAGGTTGATTCAGCAACACATTTACTTTACAGCCATAAAAAAATATTTATAATGGATGAGTAACTTTAGAAATAATGGAAACCATGAAGATAATTCACAATCCCAGCAAATAGATGTCTGCCACTTTTCTGTGAAGTCCTACCTTTAATGGAAGTGTAGAATTTCAGATTCTGCAAATGTCAGATTATTATAAGGATAATGTTTCTCCTGGTACATAGTGATGCAGTGGCCAACTCTCCTGGGAAACCCAAGAGTTTGGAAGTCCTGAGTCCCGTTAGACTAAGGCCACACATTTTAACTGCCTATATATAATGTTAATGTTAATGTTAATGTTAATGTTAATGTTAATGTTAATGTTAATGTTAATGTTAATGTTAATGTTAATGTTAATGTTAATGTTAATGTTAATGTTAATGTTAATGTTAATGTTAATGTTAATGTTAATGTTAATGTTAATGTTAATGTTGGGAGTACTGTGCATGGACCAATGGGGATGATGAATTTAAGTGCTTGGTCTCCAAGGATATCTCTAGGGAAATGTCTACTTCTATAGCTGCTCTTAGTCTTTTAAGAATGACTGAATCAATTTGATCACTTCCTGTCCTCAGCATTCCTAAAATATATTTCTGACACAGTAATTGTTTTAACTAACACTGTCTGAAGAACAGCACATGCTCATTCAAAGTACATCTCTGAAGTTGTTTCCCCTCCACTTATTCTGACATAGTTTAGATTATTGTTTGCCATAGTACCCTGACCTCCAACTCTTCTGACTTCTGTAATGACATGATGATATCTAACAGGGTGATGATATGCAGGGTCTCATCCTGCAGTTTGGATTCTGCTCCATTCTGCTCTAACTCAAAGCAGACCTGCTGTTAATTTTCCTTTTATGAAAAATTTATTTCCAAATGCATGTGCTGGTCAATGTAGTCCTGTTCTACCTGGCAGAAGACATGTAAAATAAATACTGAAAAGATTTCAGATTTATCTGACAAGAAAGTGGTGCAGGATTAATGAAATCTGCACAACCAGTATTCTTCAGAACTGTATATCTCAATGGAAAACAGTCAAGGTCTACAAAAGATCGTGGGCTGCATCTTGTGCTCCTTCTGCATTCTCACAAAGCACAGGAAAGATTCAGAAATTTCTTAAATGTGATTATTCATTTCAAACATCCCACAGACATCAAATCCATTGACACTTTTGATGTCTTGCGCTTAATCTCTTTCATAAACAGTAGCTCTTCTATCTGCATTATGGTGAGGTACTTTGAAGCAGCTGGAGTAATTTGGGATCTGCTTCCATAGGTCAATTGATACTTGTAAATAAGAGTAATAGAAGAAAATGGAGTTTACAGAATAGATTTAACATTTTAAATTATACTAAAGCCTGATTAAATTCCTCCTGCCTTTGATGCAATCACATACTTATATCTCTCACACTCATAATGAGCCTGCACTAA
The DNA here is from genome assembly GCF_009819885.2 of Catharus ustulatus. NCBI lineage: Eukaryota > Metazoa > Chordata > Aves > Passeriformes > Turdidae > Catharus > Catharus ustulatus. The sequence goes on from NW_024879446.1 coordinate 3,653,313, forward strand.
AACTGCACACGAAATGGCTGTGCTTGTAGGGAAGGACACCTCTCTCACTGAAATATTTCAGTTTCTTAAATCACTGTAAATGAGCAGCTGCTTCCAAGCTGTCTGCAGTCATTCTTTGTAGTCAGTCAGAAGTGTCTTATAATGTCTGAATAACGTAAAGTTTTCATTTTTCTTCTATGTTCAGCTCAATCACAGTTTGCTGGAATTTGAGAAGTGTATGCTGATGGGATTTAAGTCCCAGGAAACATAATGTTTTATTCGCTGCTGGCATCCAGACTACTGTAAATGTGGATTTATTAATCTGTGTAAAGGAAGAAGTATTTGTTTTCTTTTGATGTGGCCTTTGTTTTGTCATTGATTATTTTTTAATGGAAAGTACAAGTAGCAACCCCCTTTTTCAAATATTTCACCAATCAAAGAAAGCTCTAAGGCAGGTTCAGTAACACAAAGAACACTTAGAAAGACAGTATTTCAACATTGCTTGATTTGCTCCCCCAAATTGTGGATTCAAATATCTGAATTACCTACAAAACAGGTTAGGTCTTGGATGTTTGTTTTCCTCTATGTTTAATTTAAAGTTGATATTTAAACATTACCCTGAACCTAAAGGATTTAGTTCTACCTTTAGAGGAGACTTGTAAGATTAATTTCCTAGGACAAGACCAAATCAGTGTCTCCTAGTGCCCTGCTGCAGTCACCTACAAGAAAATCCTAACAAGCAAACTTATAGAGGATTCTTGGGCTTATTCTTTTGTAATTTATACTAAGAAGACTTCTGAACTGTGCTTCTGAAATGTTGGCATTTGGATGTGACTCTGAAAGTGGTAATGAATTTTTTGGAACTGCTTACTGATTATTACAATTGTGCATGCAATGATTAGGTCATTAGATAATAAGATAATTAAAATTCGATTATATAATGTAACATAGCTGTCTATAATTCTATTCCAGCACACATTACTATTAAGAAAGAAATCAGCATTAAAGTGATGCATTAATCAAAAAAGATTTTACACCATAGAGGTTTTGCAGATTTCCATGCATTTTGCAGGAAACCATAATCCATAATGTAATATAGTAGTAAAATACTTTAGAAACAGAGCCATCTGTTATAAAGAACTTACTCCCTTTCTTAAAATTAAATGTACAAATTTCTTACTATTTCTCAAAAGGACGAGGGACCATGGGCCCACAATGTAGTTTGGAACTGGAACCTCTGACAGTATTCTACATTTTTATTTTTATTTCTTAACCTGCCACAGAAAAAATATCAGAAACAAAATTAATTCTTGTCCTATAGTAGAAGATTGATTACAGTCTTCTCTTTGGTTGTTCTCATATTTGCTGTGTTGTGAAAGATAGTACAGCCCTGTTAATGAATCCTAAGAACTACTCAGTCTGATAAACACAGTGTTTTACAATGTGAAGATTTACCACAAAAATACCAAATGAGAGTAAAAGAATCATGATCAAGGAACAAAAAATAAAACCTCACAAGAAACCTCCTCTACTAAACTACACTATTCTTGCTTTCACTAACTTGGGGTCTTCTGCAGTTTTTTCATCTTTTGTTTTCAAACTGGGTATATCTGTTGACACCATCTTAGTATTGACTCTGCTATAATACAGTCTGTGTTCAAATCTCTTCCCCCTGATTACTGATAAATAGCAGAGCCTTTCACTAATTTACTCTAACCTGGTACAACCAAGGGATTCATTTACTTTCCTTGAGAAATAACGAGTGTGTAAATTTAGCCTAGATGGTGGTTGGTACACTGACTAATGGACACCTCTCTTATACTCCCTAGGACCCCTAGCAAATTGGAATTATTACTATTTACAAGCAATGGATTAACTTCTGTGGAAATGAATGGGAGAGTTGCATTTGATTGATGGAAGAATGCTTAATTTTAATAGAAGATTTGCAACACTTCTGAGTTCATGATACAGCACCTGCTGATAAGGAGTCCTTTTTTCTTCATTCCATTTGAAGAACTTCTAGATATGGAAAAGCAAATTCCTTGACAAATGTGACTTTGTGATCCAAAATATTGACATTTTTGTAGACTGCTTCTAAGAATTACAGTAAATTCACGAATACAAGCCACACTGAGTATAAGCCGCATCTCTGAGTATTGGCAAATATTTCGTTCTTTGTCCATAAATAAGCCACACCTGAATATAAGCCGCTCTGTGGTTCGCAGCGAGGACCCACGTGCAACAAAGTTGCCAAATACTAACAGAACCGCGGAATGGCGGGGGGTTTACTGGCTCAACTAAGGCTGTGCAGGCTCGGCCCACTAGGGGCTGCTGACGGCGCCAGGTGGCCCAGCCCGGCACTGTCGCTCGGCCGGGCCGCCGCCTCTGGGTTCGCTCGCCCCGGCCCCGCTCCCGCTGTGGCGCCGGTCGGGCACGGAGAGCGCGCCCTGCTCGTGCCGTGGTGCCGGTCGGGCATGGAGCACCCCCTGCTCCCACCACGGTGGCGGAGGGCAGGGGCAGAGCCCCCTCCCTCCTCCCCGAGCCGCGGCAATGGCGGTGCGAGCCCCCCTCCCCTCCCCGGGCTGCAGCAATGGCGGCACAGACTTCCCCCCTCCTCCCTGAGCCGCGGCAACGGTGGCGCGGGCTCCCTCCCCCCTCCCTGAGCCGCAGCAATGGCGGTGCGGGGTCCCCCCGTCTCTCCCCTGGGCTGCAGCAGAGGAGGGAAGAAGAGAGCTCTCCCGCCTCTCTCCCCGCCCCCCGTGCTGCCTGCAGGGAGCCAGGGCAGCAGAGTAACATTTTGTAACAATCGCGGAATGCCGGCTTTTACTGGCAGGTGCTTGGCTCAGCGCCCTGGCTGGCACGTCTAGGGTTGTAAATGTCAGAAAATTATTCACGTATTAGCCGCCCCCGAGTATTTAGCCACACTTCCGGGTTTCCACCAAAATTTTTGTCAAATTGCTGCGGCTTGTATTCGTGAAATTACTGTACATTTAAATATGATCACTAAAAATGCCTGGCTAAGTTCTGTGCTGAGAGGTTGTTGTCTCAGAAAGACAGTTCTACTAAAAGAAGCATCCCAATTTCAGTTCTGAGTTTTTTCTGCTTACACTAAATTTTTATTGTTAAATATTTTTCTTTTTTATTTTATATTGCCGTATTACATACCTTTTTTTACTTTGGTTATGTTAAAAAAGCTTGTAAAAATCACATAATGTAAATGCAACATGACTAAAAGAAATCTTGTTTAGCCTGTTTGCATTTCAAGTGTGGTTGCTAGTGGAGCAGGCTACTGAGGGACATAGCATGCTCTGCTTATTTGTGAGGCTTTCTTTAAAAGATGGTAGTTTATCTTTGTGCCTGAAAATATTTGCATTTTAACACCCAGTTTTGAATTTTCATTGCTCACCAGTCCGTAGGTGCTGACCAATTGTGTTGTGTGTCACTTGTGGGTTTTGATTTCTCTCTCTTTGTTGTCCCTTTCTTTCAATACATGATTCACCCCTCTTGTTGGTTCATTTTCTTTCCATTATTAAACTGTTCAGCTTTTCTTATCTCAACCGAATTTACCTTTTTTCTAGTTCTCCTTCTCAACCCATGGGCAGATGTGTGTATGAATAAGCATGGTACTCAGTTTCTGGCTGGAGTTAAACTACAGCAGTATTATAAAGGATTATTCTATCTTTTTATCTCCTAAAAAATTATTGCCAGAATGTCCTACTTGTCTCTTGATGTAATAAGCTTTTTTTGTGCTCAAAGAGCAAATGGTTAAGCTACTAAGGATTACTAAGATAATTATTGTAATTACACTTGCCGTGAAATTTTGCAGGTTTTTTGTTTTGTTTTGTGGGGGGTTTTTTTGGTTTTTTTTTTGTTTTGTTTTGTTTTGTTTTGGTTTGGTTTGGTTTGGTTTAGTTTTGGGGGTTTTTTCATATTTTTTTTTTAATATTACTGTTATAATCAGAAGACTCTTTTACTTCTATCTCCAGACTGCTGCTACAAGAGATATTTAGATATATCACAATTTATTTTTCTTGGTATCTGAAGTGATTTTTCCACTAGTACAAAATGGTACTTAACAAAACAACAACAACAAAAAGGACAGACTTAGTGAAACTGGTATTCATTAACATTTTTGCACAACTGCATTCTCTTTGTCCTCTGGTACCTAATTCACAGCACCTAGATCAAGAGCAGTGCTGGAAACTACATGTGTAATCACTCATGTTTAATTTAATTTACCTATTTTATTACAAAACTCAGATTGCGGAGTCACAAACCCACAAATTCTTAGAATGGCTAAGGTTTGAAGCAACCTCTGGAAGCCACCGGGTCCAACCCCCTGCTCAAAAAAGTGACCTGTGGGAGGCTCTCTTTGACCACATTTAGATGGCATTTAAATCACTCGAATATTGGAAGCTTCACATCCTCTCTGAGTGATCTGTGCCAGTGCTTGGTCACCTGTACAGTGAAAAAGATTTTCCTGACATTCAGACAGCACCTCCTGTGTTTCAGCTTGTGCCCCGGCCTTTTCATTCACATATGCTTTCCCAAAGTTCTGAATCAGAATGGAACTGTAGTTGAAAGCACTATAAAAACCCTCTTGTTTAAACACTGTTCTAAACCAAAGAGTAATAATAGTGTTGCTGCTGATTTGGCTGTTTTCTGATCTAATCCTTGTCTCTGTATTTTTCCATCCAAATCCAAACGCTTATTGGCTTATGCCCTATTTTTGAATGCCACAAAATCATTCAGCTCTTTCCAGTTAGCCAAAAGCCTAGAAAGTGAGAACCTTTTCATGCAGAGAACCTGAGAAACTTTACCATGGAAAAGGAAAATGTGAATTAATGAAGAATTAATACTGTTTCCCTGTGCTACTCCTGTGCCCATCTGTATACTCTACTCTGAATAGGAATGGACAATGGTTAAACTGATTGCCTTTTCTGGCTTGGTAGCTTAGTATTTAGGAGCACAAACCAGATGTGTTCAAAGACTGTATGTTTCCTAAGAGCTTCCACTTAAAAAAATCCTCAACTTAGAAATACTAAAGTTGTACTGATAAATGCCTTAGAGTAAAAGTCGGAGTTTTATGTCAGTTGCTTTCCCTGTCTCAAGTCGTTGAGAAAAATGAAAGCCCACAAATAAAAAACCCTTCAAACCAAACAAACCCAAACCCCAAAGAACTCCCAATGTGAATGAATGAAAAGAACAGGAACAAGTTTTCTTTTATCCCAGAGATAAACACATACCACTGGCTGCGTTTCATCCCAATCAGTAAACCCTGTTCACTGCACTGCATGGAAAACCCTATAAGAGATAGTTTTTGCTTGATTTTGAAATGTCATTGTTTCTCATTCAGACACTTGAAAAAAAATTATGTTGCTTTGCTGCAAAAGTGGTAGTGTGACTGGACAGCCTCTTACAGTCTTTTTATCAAAGTGCTCTTTGCTCCATTTTGAGGCCAGCTTAGAGCCATACACATCTTTACAATTCAAGCAACACTCGGGAGCAAAGAGCTTTGTATGATCAAAACTCTTGTGCTTTTGTTTTTTGCTTTTATTTCTGGTACATGCCGTTCTTAACAGGGAGTCTTTCCTTTCAGGGGGTCACTGAGAAGCAAAAAGCTGAAATAAACAGCCATACTCATTGGGAGAGCCTTTCACAAGTTGCAGGAGAAATCACAGAAGCTGAATGCTACATAGAGCTGTGGTTTCATCGTAAAGAGGAAAATGTAGTGAAAACAACAAAGCCTTGAAAGCGCAGAAAATACAGCTCTTAGGACAACTGGTGCAGTCAAGATAACTTGGTGAAGCATATTTCTGAGGTGCTGTCATCACAACTATGTAAGGAAAATACAAGTTACAACTAGATACTGATCTTTGATGTATCAGTGTTTTTGCAGTCATGAGCAGTTGATTTGACATTGCTTCCAAGGCTGCATGAGTTCACAGCACAAAAATATAGAGCTTCTCTTTGGTGCGCTACAAGCTTGTGAAAGACAGGACATTTCTTTTATGTGTATTATACTAATATAAAAGTAAAAATTTAGATTAGATATTTGGAAGAAATTCTTCCCGGTGAGGGCCATGAGGCTCTGGCACAGGGTGCCCAGAAAGGCTGTGGCCGCCTCTGGATCCCTGCAATTGTCCAAAGCCAGGCTGGACAGGGTTTGGATCACCCTGGAATATTGGAAGGTGACCCTGCACATGGCAGGGGAGGAACTGGATGAACTTTAGGATCCCTTCCAACCCAAACCATTCTTTACTTCTATGACATATATATACTTAAATATCACTGTAGATGCAACAGTTTAAACTTTTGGGGTGTCCAGGGTTTTTTCATAGGAGTCATCTAAACCTGGAGAGGCTGGTGAACTGTCTCTTTTCAGAGATTTTTTTCCCTGTGCCAAAGTGCAAGCATTCACATCAGCACAGGTGGGATGATTTCTATTGGGAAATTATTTAGATTTTTCTGCTCATTCTGCAAACCACACTCTATTGAGGGCTTTAATATAAGCTTGAAAAAGGTATTATTTTCTTGACTTGCAATATGTTCATCTTGGCATCTTGTTTAGAATAACTGTGTATGGAAATGGATTAATAATCTGCAGCTCACCTTGCCTCCTCATTTCACCTCCAGCATCATCAGAAAGCAGCTGCCATGTACAAAGTCTCCCTGGGGTAGGGGATAGGAGGGGATTGGAGGGGTACACCACACACTTTTGTGATTCTTCACAGTAAACCTGTACCATGTTGCCATTAAATGCTTCTGTGGACAGCAGAGGAAAGAGAATTCAAACTTGTATGCACCAATTTCCTTCTTTCAGTATGTAGTGCTACAACACAGGATGCAGATATGGCTGTGTGTGACAGCTAAGCTAAGATTAGAGAAATTGCTGTCTGATGTTCAAGAGCTAAAATTCCCCAGATCATCAGTGTAAGTGTGCAGCCTGCAACAATTGAAGGGTCAACATCACCTGCACTAGTGCAAGTTTGATGAAAAGTGAGACAAAAGTGAGACCTTCATGCCTTTAGATGTATTTTTCATTATTTTCTTTAATGCCAGACACTTCCCACCCAGAATTACTCCCACCCAGAATTACTCCATTTTCCTTCTTAAAAATCCTCCCTCAAGAGCAGAACCCCTCACCTAAGCCTTTTGAAATTTGTCAAGTGGCAAAATTCTGTTCCTGCTTCAGCTGGTTTTCCATTTTTCCTGTTGTGCTCATAATAGTTTGCAACTGATCCAGGTCAGGTTTATTTGATGATTTGATAAACAGTTCAAGCCAGAGAAGGTCTAGGTCAGCTGTAACTTGAGCAGGAGTTGCACCATCACTGCCATGATGTGAACTCTGTTAAAATACCAGAATGAAGTTTATTTAGCCTTTCCCATTCGAGTAGTACTTTGCAGTGTAAAGGAATCAGCTGCAGTAATCAAGCAGAAGTGAGTACCATTTTCTCAGATGTTGTTATTCTCCTTTATATTTTTAACTGGACAGTCTTAAATCTAATCTCTTATTTTAAGAATAATTTAAGAAGGAGAGCCTGAAGCCTGCACAATCAGAAAGAACTGGGAGAGTGGTTTCACCTCTTACAGGTTTTATTTCTCTTCATCTGTGCCTCATGTGTAAGGCTATAAAACTGTAACTACCCAGGGTCTTTGGATTTGTGAGCAAGTACTGTCCTGAGGTGGGATATTGAAGGGAAGTTTGAAGAGCGATCATGGATTCCCAGATGTGCTTCTGTCTCGGAGTATCTGTACTGGTTCATGTAATAAAAAATTGAGAGAACCAGACTAAATTTATAACATCCACTCAAAATATACTATGCTAGAACACTGATTTCATGAAAAGTACTGCTTTTCTAATAGTTTGAGCTGAAATCACATTAAAAGACTGTGAAAAGCTGCTATCCTTCAGTTTTCTTTGTCCTCCCTCTTCATTCATAGTGGTAATGTATGGGATCTTGCAGGAAGTAATTAGGGATATCCAGCCCTTTAAATAGAAACTGTCTTGTTATTATCTGGACCAAAGTGTGGGTCATCTGCTCTTTCATAACAGACAGCATTAGAGCTGCATAGCAGAATACTCAAAGCAAAAATACTAATTGAGGAAGGCATTAATATTCTTAAATCAGATCATCATTAGCAATTGCTAAGTAAAATAGTCAGACTTTTCGATGCCCAACACTGAATTGCGTGAGCTGGAGTGCAAAGTTCAAGAAGATTTTTGCCAGTGAATGGGATTCTTTCATGAAAGTTTTCTTTGCTGGCTTCTCTCTCTATCCCACTCATTACGTGGATCATGAAAGTCCAAATGAAGTCTAAGTTTTTATGTAATGAAACTGATGAAGGGGTTTTAACTTCTTTAAAAAGAGTTTTAACTGTTGTGGTTTTTTCGCTCATCTGATATATGACATGATATCCAAAGTCAGAGGCCATCATGTCAAGCCCTTGGGAAGCTCTCTAGCTATTTTCTATATTTCTTTTCCACAAAGTCACTAAGCCTTTACTAGATTGAAGAAATTCTTCAGGAGAAAACTGGGTATTGTGAAGAGACAATTTGTGACATATTCTGTAAGACTGATATATAATTCTTTCAGTCTAAGGTTGTTTTCTGTCACTGAGGATTAGGTAACTCAGAAAAGGCAGTATGATTCACTCTGGATTTGTTTTCTCTGTGTATGAGTGCAGAATACTATTTTTTTTGTGTGCGTGTGTTAGTGTCAGAAGTGAAACGATAAGCAGGAAGATGGTGTGAGATATTAATGATGCTCATACGCAGGGATAGAAATGGTGGTGTCAGTCAGTGGCATTTTTTTGAATTGTTACTGTATGCTCTGTAGCCATGCTGTCTCCACACAGAGAGATGTGATATTTCTAAAAAGGAACTGAGATTCTTTGGTCTAGAGGAGAGTTTTAGCATATTTGACCACAAATACACTAAAAATTCAGATCCAAAGGCAATAGGATAATAAAAAGTCATTGTCTCTGACTCTGCAGCTTGACTGTGCTATGGAAGATACCAGGAACTGAAATCTCTGCTTGCAAACATGGTGATGGATGGCCTTGCAAAGCTTTGCTGACAGTGACAGCACAGACCATCAGCAGAGAGCTCCACAAAGTAGTTATAGGAAAAAACCTTTTATATACAATTCAGTGTTGATTAAGTACAACAATGGAAGTGTGAAAAGAACAATCCTGACCTCACCTATAGATGGAAGGGTTGTTACTACTGAAGAATGAAACCTTGGAGTGCAATAGCTGCTGGCACAAAATGACTGCCCTCAGAACACATCCAAAAAAGTGAATTAATTAGAAGTTACAAGGAGAGGGAAAATAAAATAATGCTGCTATTTCATGTACTACATGCCCAGATCTTGGATATTTTGAGCCACTCCATTCTCTCCCATCTCAAAACATATTTGCTCACTTTCTTTTCACACATCCTTAATATATGAAATTATCTCCACAGTTCTGTATGGGCATGTGGGGTGGGGGGGTCTCATTGTAATCAGCAACTTCGTATAATGGCTGCATTAATTTCCAAAATGATTTTAAAAAGTCATGCATATTCTAGTTGCAGTACATACTCTTCCTATAGAGCAGAGATAACATGGGAGATAAAACTCCCCGCAGCTGAGACCTGTCTGTGCCTGGGAAGGTGAGAGTGGCCAAGAGATGAAGCTCTTCGGCTTGGACGAGAGATTTCCCTTTGCAGGATGAGCTGCAGAGCTCTGGAGCAATGAAAATTGTGACAATGGATGACATTCACTTATAAGTAATGAAAGCTACCTTGTATGGTCCTCAAGGAAGTCTGAGAGAAATGAGAGAAAGCCTTATGGCACACTTGAGAAAGCAGTAATTATTTATCATAGATGTGTATTTTCTTCTAATTTTAGCTTTCCCCTATTGTTTTAAGTATGGGGAGTTCAGCTGTGTGATTCACTGTTCAGAGGTGGAAAGGATTACATTACAGACTACTAAAGTTGTGTATAGCTCAGTTTCCCTCTACTACTTGCCAGAAGGTGCCTGAGACTGCCCTCACAATTCCCACTTCACTGCCAGGAAGCTCTCTCCAGAAAACACAGGGTGTGATCAACACATTAATGTGTAAATGCAGTCTCCTTGGATGTGTATTGATACTTAGGCAGAGTTAAAGTAAAAATGTCTTAAATATTAAAAAGATTAATATTAAAATATTAATATAAAAAAATTCTACAGCTTCTGCTCTTTTAACTTTTGCAATACCTGATGTAAGTGAATTTCCTATGAAGTCAAAGTTCTGCAGTAGAATACTGTCTAGAGGGTAAACTAATGGGCAAGGTCATGTGTCCGATAACATGAATTTAAGTGGGGAAAAAGCCAACAAACACAAACCTAAGAAACTCCACTGAGGCCTTCCCAGAACTGCTTCTTGGGGTAGATGGCATAACCTTCCCATGCTTGTCTTCAATCAGTATAATTTTGGGTCTTGTCTTTTTTTGTGGATTATTACTATGAGTACAAAATCTTGATAAAATTTTCATAATGAAAATTTTAAAGTTGTGAGGAGCTGCAATTGAAAATTACAGAAGAATAACAATTGTTTGAGACTCAGGTATCCTAAGATACCATTACTCTGGAAAGACAGAAAACCATGGAATTAAACAGGAGCTTGGAGGCTTCAGTTGGACCATAGATGGGTACAAAACAACCTCTGCTCCAAACTGTTTCCAGGTTAGAGAGCTCAAAAGAAATTAATATACAGTAATTTCACGAATACAAGCCGCAGCAATTTGGCCAAAATTTTGGTGGAAACCCGGAAGTGCGGCTAATACTCAGGGGCGGCTAATATATGAACAATATTCTAAAAGCTGCCAACACGGAAGTGAGAGCCCGCGGCAGCCCCAAGCCAAGCTGGAGCCCGGTCGGCCCCGGCAGAGGTGGGAAAGCCTGGCAGAGGCGGGGCCAGCAGTGCGGGGGGCGGGCGGCTGAGCCCGGGCCAGCAGGGCGGGGCAGGGGGGGCGGCAGAGCCTGAGCCAGCAGGGTGGGGGAACCCGGCAGAAGCGGGGCTGGCAGTGCACGGGAGCCCGACTGCATAGGGGAGGATGGCAGAAGCAGGAAGCCCAGCAGGCGGGGCTGCCCGGCGGCAGGGAGAAGCCCAGCAGAATCGGGGCTAGCAGTGCACAGGAGCCCAGGAGAACCGGGGCCAGCAGTGTGGGGGAGCCTGGCGGTGCGGGGGCCTACAGTATCGACCAGGGCGAGCAAACGCGGCAGCGGCGGTGCAGACGGGAGCGGGGGGCCAGTGAGCCCGGTGGCGGCAGCAGCACCGCCCGCAGGGCGAGCAAACGCAGCAGCGGTGGTGTAGACGAGGGCGGGGGGGGGGGGGCAGGGAGCCCGGCGGCGGTGACAGCGGCAGCACCACCCGGCTGGCCCTGAGTGTCCCCGCCGAACCATAGCGCCGAGCTGGGCCACCCGCCCCCGTCGGCAACCATGAGCAGGCCAAGCCTGCCTGGCCCCGCCCCGAGCCAGTAAACCCTGTTATGCCGCGATCCTGTTACTAATTGGCAAATTTGTGAAAGCTGCACACGGATTCTCGCTACGAACGAAAGTGCAGCTAATATTCAGGGTGCGGCTATTTATTGACAAAGACATCAACATTGTCGATGCACTGGAAGTGCAGCTTATACTCCGTGCCGCTTGTATTTGTGAAACTACTGTATTCACCTAATCACAAAGGTCTAATAGAGTGGATTTCTCAGCCTGCTTAGGTCTCTAAACTTTGTGTCCAGTGCATGAGAAAAAGTGAAGCATCTCAGAGGAATAAGTCCTGAGCTGACCCCTCAGGTTTTGACTGGAGGTCCTCTCCAATTGCAGTGGGTAAGACCAAGAGTGTTATGTCGCGTTGCTTTTATGTTGAGAAAGACCTGAAATGTTTAGAAATTAGGACACTCTGATGTTAGTGGAATTTGGATATTTATGTGCTTTGATAATATTACTGAAGTTGTCTTGCAGTCAGAACATTTTTCAGCACCAAAAGCTTGATCCCAGGTTAAAATGACTGTATTGGAAACATAGATTTAGTGTTGAAAACATGATGCTGAATGCCTTGAATTAGGCATTCAGCATCAAAAAATATGGCACATCTTTCTCATTTTCAAAGTCTGCTCGGGACATCCCAAAAGCTGAGGTGGGTCCAGAACTTGACTCATTTAATAAAGTTACAGACATAGCAGCATTTATATGTCTCTAATACTTTAGCACATGAGTGAGTTGCAGTTCTTAGTAATTGTCACCAGACATCTCCGGTGCAAGTAGCAAACTGCATTTTCATAAATGGTGAATTCAGGCCCAGCAGTTTAGTTGAGGTCATTATGGCTCAGGATCTGAATTCAGGTTTGCAGTCCCAGATTATTGCTGGGGTCACTTGGCAAGCCTCTATCCTGAGAGAATAAGTATTTTAGCTTAGTTAAGAAATAAGCGAACACAATACTAAATCAACTTTCTGAGCTAGACAATAGGGCAGATTTTATTACAACCCTAATAAATAAGATAAGCTCAATTATAATGCATCTTTATTTTGCAGGACTTGTTTATATGATGAACAAGTGTGGTAAATCCTATCCCCTTTGGGTTTTTGACTCTGTACCTGTCAGCACAATTTGATAGGTTTTTCCAGAGGGGTAAAAAAACATCAGTATGCAGGAAGGGAGATTATCTGAAGTGTAATGAATCTGTCAACTGCAACAAGCACCATCCATCACTGTCATACAGAGAATTTGGTATGATCTGAAGATCTGCCATCCTCTGAAGCAGACCCTCCAGCCCTCTAAGTTTACCCTGTTTGTTCTTACACGCTTTTAGAAAAGGTTGTCTTTGATTTTGGCAGGCCTTCCTCTCTCTTCTGTTTACTTACTTCTCACTAGTGAAATTGCAGCATAGCAGGAGGTCCTCTGCATGAGTAGGCATGAAATGAGAAGAGCAAACACTCTTCCAGCAGTATTTTGGAGAATACTTAATGCTTTTTTCTGCACATTAATTTATGGAACACAAACAGCAGTAGCAGAAAACAAATAACTTTGAAAAACAACCCCTGTCCTGCGTCAGTTCTCAGCTTGCCTTCAACTGGAAGAGTGTCCAGGTAAATTCGACCACCTACAAGAGTGGAATGAAAATTCAGGTAACTTACACTTTAATGTGTCCTAGACCAGTATATCCCACACATTAATTGCAGGATTAGAGAGGTTTTTCCTTTATTACCAGGAGCAGATTTTTAAAGTGATGTGTGGGTATACTCTCTGCTTCATCTAGAGGCTAGGAAATTTTACTGAAAGCTTAACAAATATATTAGTAAACACTGACAAATTTGTAGTGACTTTAGTAAAGACTAATTCCTGCTCGTGTGCAAGGGAGGAAAGCCTTCTTTAGCTGATGGAGAAGCAGAGCTACATCCTGCTTCTTGGCTTAAGCTGGTCAGTTGGGCAGGCTGTAACACCAATGTGTGGCTAAGAGCTTGTAAGAGATGCCATTTAGTCTTGACTTTTAAAGAAATTAGCTGTCACCTCTAATTTTCTTCCCCCTGTAGTGCTGCAGAGAGGACTTTTGCTTTGCCGAGCAAACGTGACACTATAATTACAGTAGTTTCACGAATACAAGCCGCACGGATTATAAGCCACACCCCCGGTGCCTCGACAATGTTGCTGTCTTTGTCAATAGATAAGCCGCACCCCGAATATTAGCCGCACTTTCGTTCGTAGCGAGAATCCGTGCGCAGCTTTCACAAATTGGCCAATTAGTAAGAGGATCGCGGCATAGCGGGCTTTACTGGTTCGGGGCGGGGCCAGGCAGGCTCGGCCCGCTCATGGTTGCCGACGGGGCCGGGTGGCCCAGCTCAGCGCCACGGCTCGGCGGGGCTGGCCGGGTGGTGCTGCCGCCGCCGCCGGGCTCGCTGGCCCCCCTCTCCCGTCAGCACCGCCCCGCTGCCGCGTTCGCTCGCCCGGCTGGCAGGGTTGCCGCCGCCGGGCTCGCCGTCCGCCCCGCTGCCGCTTTCGCTCGCCCCGCGCCGCGCCTCGCGAGCGCCGCGCCCGCCCCGCGCCGCGCCCGCCCCGCGGCGCTTTCGCGGCTCGCGGTTCGCGGCTCGCGGCGGCGCTTTCGCGGCTCGCGGTTCGCGGCTCGCGGCGGCGCTTTCGCGGTTCGCGGTTCGCGGCTCGCGGCGGCGCTTTCGCGGCTCGCGGTTCGCGGCTCGCGGCGGCGCTTTCGCGGCTCGCGGCTCGCGGCTCGCGGCGGCGCTTTCGCGGCTCGCGGCTCGCGGCGGCGCTTTCGCGGCTCGCAGTTCGCGGCTCGCGGCGGCGCTTTCGCGGCTCGCGGTTCGCGGCTCGCGGCGGCGCTTTCGCGGCTCGCGGTTCGCGGCTCGCGGCGGCGCTTTCGCGAGCGCCGCTTTCGCTCGCCCCGCCGGCAGGGCTGCCGCCGCCGCCACCACGCTCGCCGGCCGCCCCCTCCCGTCTGCACCGCCGCCGCGTTTCCTCGCCCTGGCCGGTACTGCAGGCCCCCGCACCGCCGGGCTCCCCCACGCTGCTGGCCCCGATTCTGCTGGGCTTCCCCCGCTGCCAGGCAGCCCCACCCGCCGGCCTTCCTGCTTCTGCCATGCTCCCCTGCACTGCTAGCCCCAGTTCTCCCGGGCTCCCCCGCCCTGCTGGCCCGGGCTCTGCCGCCCGCCCCCGACACTGCTGGCCCCGCCTCTGCCAGGCTTTCCCACCTCTGCCGGGGCCGGCCGGGCTCCAGCTTGGCTTGGGGCTGCCGCGGGCTCTCACTTCCGTGTTGGCAGCTTTTAGAATTTTGTTAATAGATTAGCCACCCCGGAATATTAGCCGCACTTCCGGGTTTCCACCAAAATTTTGGTCAAATTGGTGCGGCTTGTATTCGTGAAATTACTGTACTCCGAACTGTGCTTCAGTGGCATCTATAGACTGGCTGTGCACTGGGGTTTGATCTATTATTTGTTTATTTTTACATCAGGGTTCTATCTTCCAATTGGTCTCTGTCCTTAGATTTGAATACACATTCTCTGCAACTGCTAAAAATCCCTTTATACCTTTCAGAGTGTAAATGCCTCTAAAAGTTGAAAAGCAAAGCATGGTGTCATAGAAGTCTTGGCTTCTTCTAGAAGTCAATGGCTTACTTCTAGAGAATACTGGGTTTCCAGCAGCTGGTGTAAAGTGTCCAAGGTCTCTGTAGAATGGCAAATAATTATAAGAATGAGGGTTTTCCAAAAACACCTATTTATTTCCTGCTTAGGAAAGACCTTTGTCAGGTCAAAATTGGTCTATCACTTCTATTGAGTTATTGCATCTGGTGGGACCAGGAGCTCTCTCTAGATTAGAATTAAAAAAAAAAAAAAAACAACAAAAAACAAAACAAAAAAAGCTGGAGATTGCAATGCACACTGGTGATTGAATTGATTGAGGGGTGGTAGCTGGGTTTCCACACTCTTCCGAAGAACTGGATTAACACACCTCTGTTGGATCCATGCACAGTGCCCTTTCCCCTGTCAAGGTGATGTTTCCACCCAAAATGGGGCAGTGGTCTGTGCACAGGCTGAAACAGAGGATACTATGCTTGCTTTGCTCAAAAGAGGCAGGAAAGCAGGAGGAGATGTTCATACTCTACTTCGTATATTTCCTTTATTTTTTAAATGTCTCCTCTTACTGCAGCATAAATGGCTAGAATAAAAAGAGGATTTATTCTAATTACACTGAAAACATATGTACAGTAATTTCACGAATACAAGCCGCACCAATTTGACCAAAATTTTGGCGGAAACCCGGAAGTGCGGCCAATATTCCGGGGCGGCTAATACATTAACAAAATTCTAAAAGCTGCCAACACGGAAGTGAGAGCCCGCGGCAGCCCCAAGCCAAGCTGGAGCCCGGCCGGCCCCGGCAGAGGTGGGAAAGCCTGGCAGAGGCGGGGCCAGCAGTGTGGGGGGCGGGCAGCAGAGCCTGAGCCAGCAGGGCGGGGCAGGGGGGCGGCAGAGCCCGGGCCAGCAGGGCGGGGGAGCCTGGGAGAACTGGGGCTAGCAGTGCCAGGGAGCATGGCAGAAGTAGGAAGGCCGGCGGGTGCGGCTGCCTGGCAGCGGGGGAAGCCCAGCAGAATCGGGGCCAGCAGCGTGGGGGAGCCCGGCGGTGTGGGGGCCTGCAGTGCCGGCCAGGGCGAGGAAACGCGGCGGCGGTGCAGACGGGAGGGGGCGGCCGGCGAGCCCGGCGGCGGCGGCGGCAGCCCGCCGGCAGGGCTAGCAAACGCGGTGTGGCGCGGCCAGCGAGCCGGGCGGTGGCGGCGGCAGCCCGCCTGCCGGGATAGCGAACGCGGCAGCAGGGCGGTGCTGACGGGAGAGGGGGGCCAGCGAGCCCGGCAGCGGCGGCAGCACCACCCGGCCAGCCCCGCCGAGCCGTGGCGCTGAGCTGGGCCACCCGGCCCCGTCGGCAACCGTGAGCGGGCCGAGCCTTCCTGGCCCCGCCCCGAGCCAGTAAAGCCCGCTATGCCGCGATCCTGTTACTAATTGGCCAATTTGTGAAAGCTGCGCACGGATTCTCGCTACGAACGAAAGTGCGGCTAATATTCGGGGTGCGGCTTATCTATTGACAAAGACAGCAACATTGTCGAGGCACCGGAAGTGCAGCTTATAATCCGTGCGGCTTGTATTCGTGAAACTACTGTACATAGAATTATTATAATTTCCCTGACACATGAGGGCACTGGAGCCTTCAGACAGTGATAAAACTTGTGCTCCGAACCTGATAAAAGCCCTTCTTGCTCTGCAGAAGAATCTTAAGCAAAGCTCTTACCAATTTTGCCACCAATATATTCCTTCCTGCTGAGAGCACCACAGCAGCTGTGCCTTTGGGACTACAATGCACGTACATGGTGAGCCTTGTAGCATTCTAAATTCCCTGCTCAAGGACCTTCCACTTAAGCTATTCCAATAGTTTCTGGGAAGTAACTCCAGCTATTCCATGTGGTGGTAGAAAGGTTCAGTGATAGTGAGATAGATGGGTTTGTGTGGGTGGGTTCTTGGTTGCTCTTTTAATTGTTTTTGTTATTTCAAAGACAAAAAAAAAATTTCTTTCCTTCTTTGAAAGCAGGAAAAAATTCCTTTTTGGATTCTTCCTTCAAATAGTGCACAAATTAATTAAAACAAATCA
Source organism: Catharus ustulatus (assembly GCF_009819885.2). NCBI lineage: Eukaryota > Metazoa > Chordata > Aves > Passeriformes > Turdidae > Catharus > Catharus ustulatus. Next base: position 3,670,466 of record NW_024879446.1, read on the forward strand.
TAGGCAAGGAGTAACGGACATTTCTTACACACAGTACTTAAATTTGTGCCAAGCAGCTCGGTTTCTGGTAAGAGGGATTAATGCTTTCTTGCTGACAGAACTAGGGCTGCAGATGTATTTCATACCACCTGAAGAAGAAAGATATGAGAAGAAAGCGTCATGATAATTTAGATCATGTCAGACCTGCCTAGGGGGCAAAAGAGAGGGGAAAAAAGTGCAGGCCAGAGGAAGATTTATGCCTGTTTGAAACTATCTGATGATGGATGGAGATGTCCATAGTAGTTCTTCCTCTGGAAGTGCCCTGTTTGGGGCACTTTTGATTCAAGCAGCATGGCAGCCTATCTCATGATTTTCGGAAGTGTCCTCTGTCAGCTGTTATGGTGAAAAGCAAATCTAATTGGGTGTAGCTGTTTCCCCAGGTGCGTTCATATTAGTGAGTAGCTCTCAGGGGAGCTCCTATCAGTCTCTTCTCTTTGGGAAATTATGTGTCAGCTCAGGCATAGCAACAGATGTGGAAAACCTTCTATTCTGGGTGATTTTGAGAAAAGGTGGGGGTTTTTTGTTTGTTTTTGCTTTGATAAGTAGTTTAAAAGAGCACTAGCTGATGAGTTGGAGACCAAGAAAGAATCCAAAAGTGAATCTTTCCTTTCACCTCCTACCTTAAGTCCAAGTGCCTTACAGCCTCCTAAAAGAAAACGGATTATGTAGTGCTGTGGTTTCATCTTTGCAGCAGGAGAAGCGCAATCAAGCTTTCCTCTAATAATAGCCTTGGACCTTTTCTTTGTATGAATCATGAAAATTGCTTTTTTAAAGGACTCTGGTTTTGACAATTTAGAAATTAGAACATTTGGATTGGCAGAAGATAATTTGGAATACAAGTGAGACATTTTAGAAATGCTGTTTTTTTCTTGAGAAGTGTACCATTAATAATTTAGCAGCTAAGAAACAAGTACTCTTTTTTTTTTTTTTTTTTTCCCCAGCTGTATATAGGCTTAAGGATAAGTGAAGGAGAAATCTAACTGACAGAGGGGTCTTAGCCAGCTCCCTGCAAGAAAGGGGCAGTAGCAAAATGACCTGCAGCTGAGTGCAATTAGCACTTGCTCTTAATTGCAGGAACAGGAGGTCAAGACATTCAAAGAGGCAGCTTTGTAGCAAAAGCAGCTGGTAGGGGATAGTGACATTAAAGGGAATACAGTAAATTCACAAATACAAGCCGCACCGAGTATAAGCCGCATCTCTGGGTGTTGGCAAATATTTCGGTTTTTGTCCATAAATAAGCCGCACCCGAGTATAAGCCGCTCTGTCGTTCGCAGCGAGGACCCGCGTGCAACAAAGTTGCCAAATAGAAACAGAACGGCGGCAGGGAGGGGTTTACTGGCTCGGCTCGGGCTGTGCAGGCTCGGCCCGCTAGGGGCTGCCGATGGGGCCAGGTAGCCCAGCCCGGCGCTGCTGCTCGGTGGGGCCGCTGGGGGCCAGCCACCGCTGCCACTGGGCTCAGTCACCACGGCCCGGCACTGCCCTGTGGTGGCAGGCAGGAACGGAGCCCCCCTCGCTTCCGCGGCGGTGGGCGGGGACGGAGCCCCCCGCCACCTCCCAGAGCCGCAGCGGTGGCAGCCCGGGTCCCCCGCCGCCTCCCTGGGCCGTGGCAATGGTGGCGTGGGTGCCCCGCTGCCTCCCAGAGCCGCGGCAGTGGCGGCACGGGTCCCACCCCTCCTCCCTGGGCTGCCGCAATGGCGGCGCGGGGCCCCCCCGTCTCTTCCCCAGGCTGCAGCAGAGGAGGGAAGGAAAGAGCTCTCCCTCCTCTCTCCCCGCCCCCCGTGCTGCCTGCAGGCAGCCAGGCTCCACCCACGGTGCAACAGAGTAACAATTTGTAACAATCGCAAAATGCCGACTTTGCCGCTGCTCGGCTCGGCACCTGGCTGGCACTTCTAAGGTTGTAAATGTCAGAAAATTATTCACATATTAGCCGCTCCTGATTATTAGCCGCATTTCCGGTTTAGGAGCAAAATCTTAGTCAAATTTGTGCGGCTTGTATTCGTGAAATTACTGTAAGTGATAAGGACTGGGTGCTGAATGGAATACAGGTGGAAATGTGCACTGGGGTTTTAGTCATTGGATGTTTAATTCTTTTTCTTGCAGGTGGCTATCAGTGACCTCTGTTTTTTCAACATGTGAATCACAGCAAGTTTTTGGTCAGCACTTCCAATGGCTTCTGTAGTTTGCAAGACACAAAGTTATTTAGCTGGTGAAAGGTTGGCTTTAATAAATGAAAATAGAGGTTGTAAGACACCTGGAGAGATCTCTGTTTTTCCCCTGCCTCTTTGCTTGAAAGAAGAAGAAATTAATATTAATCAAAATATAAGAAGAGTTCTCTTGTATATTCCTCCTTTTTTTGGGGATTGTTGAATTTTTCTGCTTGTAATGTAAGTGCCTAGAATATTTAATAGAGAAAATTCAGTGATACAGATCTTTGTCTCTTTTCCCTTTTCAGCCGTTTTGAATTTCCAGGTATCTCATTCTGATTTGCTTTATTTAGCCCAAGGCTAAGACTTTCAGAAGAGTCTAACAACCTAAAGTGCCTTGTTGTAAAAATTCTAAAAATCAAGAAACTTTTGCAGGGCTTAATTTTTCAGAAAGATATTAATTTAGGTTGAATATTTTCTAAAATTTCAGTCTTTTGAGCACGAACATCTGAAACAGCGCCCTAGCCTGGCCCTGTCCCCAAATATCCTGCAGAGCTGGCCTGGGGTGCTGTATCATGTAGAACAGATGAGATATCAGAGGCTCTTAATCCCAGGGATGGATATTCTGTTTTATTCTTAGGCTTCCATGTGGGCAGAGTGGGAGAGGAGGAGGAGGATAAAGAGGAAGTCCCAATGGAGGACTCAGGTTTTTAAGGGTCAGGAAAGGGGAGGGGATAGCCTAGGCTTCCTGCCAATCCCATTGCAGGGGTCAGTCCATCGGTCTTACAGGGGTTATAGGGTTAAAGGGACATACCATTCTTAAAGCAGTAGGGTACTGCGTTACAACATCTCACCCTTTTTTTGTTTAAAAGAAGGAAGAAGGGTTTTAGGTTGTTCTATAGACAAATTATGATCTTTCCCACCACTTGGAGTTAGTAGGGGCTTTAGATTGTTTCAGTGTTTTCATCTCTATGTGATTTACCATGGCGACAGAGGGCATGAGACCACTAATGGCCTTGAGAACCAAGTGACAAAGGATTCCAAATGCCAGTATTACAAGGAAAAGAATAACAAAGAATAACAAAATAGTTTTGACTATAGAAGTCCACCACCCCGTGAATCCCCAGCCCTTGAACAGTTTGTTGAACCAATCTTCAGATTCTTGCTTCACTTGTCCGATCAGGGTTTTCATGTCTCGGAGGGTAGCATGGATGTTAGGAGTTTTCGAGGTCAGGTTCATGCAACAAAGTCCTTCAAATTCTTGGCACTCATGTCCATGTAGCAGCAGGAGAAAATCTATGGCAGCATGATTTTGGAGTGTGGCCTGCCTGGTACAGTAAATTCACGAATACAAGCCGCACTGAGTATAAGCCGCATCTCTGAGTGTTGGCAAACATTTCGGGTTTTGTCCATAGATAAGCCGCACCCGAATATAAGCCGCTTTGTCGTTCGCAGCGAGGACCCGCGTGCAATTAGTAACAGAGCCGCGGGAGGGCGGGGTTTACTGGCTGAGCTAAGGCTGTGCAGGCTCGGCCCGCTAGGGGCCACTGACAGGGCCAGGTGGCCCAGCCCGGTGCTGCCGCTCAGGGCCGGCCCCTGCTGCCACTGGGCTCGGTCACCCCGGGTCGGCGCTGCCCCGCGGTGGCAGGCAGGGACGGAGCTTCCCCTGCTCCTACGGCAGCGGCGGCAGGTGGGGACAGAGCTTTCCCGCGCCCGTGGCGCCGGCGGCGGGCAGGGACGGAGTTTCCCCGCTCCTGCCTCGGCGGCGGCGGGCGGGGACAAAGCACCCCGTCGGCTCCCCGAGCCACGGCAATGGCCTCGCGGGGCTCCCGTCGGCTCCCCGGGCCACAGCAATGGCAGTGCGCGCTTGCCCCCCCTCCCCGGGCCGCAGCAATGGCGGCGCGGGCTTCCCCCCCCCCCCCGGGCCGCAGCAATGGCAGCGCGGGGCTCCCGTCGGCTCCCCGAGCCGCAGCAATGGCGGCACAGGCTTCCCCCCCCCTCCCTGGGCCGCAGCAATGGCGGCGCGGGCTTCCACCCCCCTCCCCGGACCGCGGCAATGGTGGCGCGGGCTTCCCCCCCCCTCCCCGGGCCGCGGTAGGGGCGGCCCGAGTCCCCCCTCTCCTCCCCGGGCCGCGGCAATGGCGGCGCCGGGCCCCCCCCGTCTCTCCCCTGGGCTGTGGCAGAGGAGGAAAGAGAGCTCTCCCGCCTCTCTCCCCGCCCCCCGTGCTGCCTACAGGGAGCCAGGCTCCACCCGCGGTGCAACAGAGTAGCGATTTGTAACAATCGCAAAATGCCGACTTTGCCGCTGCTCGGCTCAGCACTCTGGCTGGCACTTCTGAGGTTGTATTAACCGCTCCTGATTATTAGCCGCATTTCCGGTTTAGGAGCAAAATCTTAGTCAAATTGGTGCGGCTTGTATTCGTGAAATTACTGTAATTTGTTCATCTTCTAGGAGGGAGCTGATGGCAGTGGACGTCAAATTTGCCTGTTTGACTACCCAACACTCTAGGTGGCCCAATTCACCCAGAACCTTGGCTGCTGCTACCCATGGAAGAAACAGGGATACAGCAACTTTTTTTGACTTGGCTCAATGGAAAATTTCAGAGTCACAATCTTTGTCCAAATTGTCTGCACTTCTCTTTTGGATTTTATTCACTGATTTGTTTTTATGAGTCCAATCCTTAATTAAGGTTTCATTGGTTGCCAACAGGGACAACCGCTCAAAGGTACATGGTCCTCCTAAAAGCCAAGAGGGAATTCCTGCCCATGCCCGATCTCCACAAATCAAGAACAACCCCTTAGGGAGGCTCTTGGGACTTGTGAGAGATGGGGAGTTTGCTGCAAGGTGACTCAAAACCCCGCACCACTTTTTGGCCCGTGAATTCCTCTCTATATTGTATTACATTGTGGAATTCTTTGGTGTCAGAAGGTTTTGGATAAATTACAAGCTGAATGCAGTATTGTGCCAGATAGGAACCTAACAGCTCTAATTCCTGAGGTTCCTGAGCTGCTTTTGGCAAATTGGGCAGCAGTTCCTCCATAGGATTCTCTTCTGTTTGCTACCTATTAGTTTTGTATACTGAAATTGTGTGTGTCCTGGGAATTTCATTTTGCATCTCCATTGCAAAGCTGGCTGAATATTCTCCAGACTTTAAGGGAACTCCTACCAGGCAGGTGGACATAGGATTTTCTGCTGCTGCTGAGGACAAGCATATGTTTTCCTGTAGGAGTGTCTTTGCCAGGGTCACCCAGACGTTTTGACGTGGCTGAGGGATGATCCAAGCGGCTGCCTGACTGTTCAGTGTTAGCAGGATGACAACTTGGATGGGGTTCATCACGAGTTGAGTGGAAGGGAGGTATTCTCTAAAAAGAAAACAAACATTTTAAAATATGTTAAAAGTCTCTGGGTCTGCCGGAAGGTTGTCTTCTGTGTTGGTTCTCTCTCCTCTCTGGCGGCGTCTTCTTTTCGAAGCAACTGCGACTTGCTTCTCTTCCTCTTCAGCTGGAGCTGGCTGTTTGGGGACAAAAGGCTTCACCCATTTCTGGGGAATCCACCGAGGGCCTGAGGGAGTGGATACACACGCATAACCACGTCCCCAGGTAACAAGCTCATAGGGACCTTTGGTTTCCCAGGTTTCTGGATCCCTAATCAAAACTGGTGGATACTGAGACAGCTTGAACTGTTTGCCACTGTTAAAATGACGAACCACAGGAGGATTCATGTTTTCAAATGAACAGTTCAAGAAATTGATAGTGAACAGGGCTTTACACAGCTTCTGCTGTGGAGACATCCACACAGTTGAACTGCTCTGTCTAGCCAGAACGTGCTTGAGCGTCTGATGTGCATGCTCAATCACAGCTTGGCCTGTGGGGGAGTGGGGGATGCTGGTCTTACGTTCCACTCCCCACTGCTGGACAAATTCCAGGAATTCCCTGGACACATACGCTGGGCCATTATCTGTTTTGATTTCCTTAGGGATCCCCAATACTGAAAAAGCTTGCACTAGGTGTTGTTTGGCATGCACAGCTCTTTCTCCTGCATGGGCAGAGGCATAAACTGCACCTGAATATGTGTCAATGCTTACATGAACATATTTGAGGCGACCAAAACTGGGAATGTGTGTGATGTCTGTCTGCCACACCTCACAGCTGCCAAGGCCTCTGGGGTTAACCCCTGAACCTAGTGATGGCATGGCCTGGAGCTGGCAGCTGGGACAGGTGCCCACAATGGCTCGAGCCTGACTCCATGTTAGCTTGAACTGATGGATCAGACCTGGCACATTCTGATGGTACTGCTGGTGGCTCAGCTTTGCCTGTTGGAAGATGTCTGGGAGGTGTGCTTGTTCAGCTGGGGTTGCAAGGGAGTCTGCCTGACAATTCCCTTCTGCGATCTCACCAGGCAAATCGGTGTGTGACCTCACATGCATCACATAGAATGGATGTTCTCTATGAGAAATCAGATAGATTAGTTTTGACAGCAACCTGAAAAGCTGCTCATTGTCAACCTCTTTGAGCACTGCCTGCTCCGCCCTGGACACTACTCCCGCTACGTAAGCTGAGTCTGTTACCAAGTTGATTGGCTCTGAGAACTCCTCAAAAGCTCTTACCACTGCAGCCAGTTCAGCTACCTGAGGCGATCCCTCCACAAACTCAACATCAGCTTCCCAATGCTGAGTCTGAGGATTTCTCCAAGTCATCACCGACTTGTAGGAAGCCCCGGAAGTGTCTGTGAACACTGTGAGAGCTTTGAGTGGTCTCCAACTCCTCTTCTCGCGGGGAATGAGGTGGAATTCCTTATTGAACAGGTTGTGAGATGGGGCATGGACTGATATTTGTCCACTGTAGCTGTCCAGAGACAACTGGAGACTGGCATTGCTCTGGAGCAATTGCTCGAACATCTCCTCTGTCAGCCTCTCAGGAGAGTTCCTTCCCTCCTCAGAGAGTTTGACTGGAACGTGAATACATGTAAAGTCACAACCTGCCAGCTCATACAGTCTCATCCTTGCCTTACGAATCAGCTGAGCTATGAGTTCTTGTGGCTTAGTGATGGTTTTGGATCTTTGGTGGGAGAGAAAGACCCACTCTCTGATTAAGAGCGAATCTCTCTGCCCCTCGATCCACTGGAATATCAAACCGTGTAAGTGTGGCAGTTTTCCCAGGACTATGAATTTGAAAGGCAGTTCAGGCTTGTAGCGATGAGCCTGCCTCCCTGCTAGAGCTTTCTGTACCTTTTCGATTGCAGCTTTTGCCTCTGGGGTCAGTTCCCAGGGAGAAACCAGCTCTCTCTCCCCCTTCAATAAATTGAAAAGGGGCTCTAGGTCCTCATTAGTGAGGCCTAGCCAGGGTCTAACGCAATTCAAAGACCCACACAAGGAATGGAGATCTGCTAAGGTCTTTGGATTACAATTCATGTCCAATTTCTGAGGAACAATGGTCCTTGCAGTGATTTCCAAGCCCTGGTACTTCCAAGGTGGCATCCTTTGCACTTTATCATCCTGCAATTGAAATCCAGCAGAGGTTAAAACCTTAACCACTAGGTCAAGCGTGTGTTGGAGTATAGAGTCATCGGGGGCACACACAAGCAAATCATCTACATAACGTAGGATGATAGCTTCCCTTCTCTGAGCATGCACTGGGGACAGCAATGAGGCCACGTACCACTGGCATAAGAAAGGACTACATTTCATCCCTTGAGGGAGTACCTTCCAGTGGTAGCGCTTCATTGGGGCTTCTCTGTTGATGGTAGGAATAGAGAAGGCAAACCATGGAGCATCTGTTGGGTGTAAAGGGATTTGAAAGAAACAGTCCTTAATATCTAAAACTGCCAATTTCCAATTTTGAGGGAGCATCGTTGGAGAGGGCATCCCTGGTTGAAGTGATCCCATGTCTGCTATAATTTTGTTTATTTCCCGGAGATCATGTAACAATCTCCATTTGTACTTCCCTGGTTTCTTAATTACAAATACCGGGGAATTCCAAGGGCTTGTAGTTTCTTCTATGTGTCCTTTTGCCAATTGTTCTGCTACAAGCTCCTCCAGCGCCTTAATTTTTCTTTACTCATCGACCACTGAGCTGTCCGTATTGGAGAATCATCTAACCATGTCAATTTGTGGGCAGGGCGCTCCTCAGTGGCCGCCTTTAAAAATCCTGAGGACTTTTGGGGATCACCATTTTCATTCCCCACTGGGACATGGTATCTCTTCCCCACAGGGGGCACTTATAGTCTGTAACAAACGGACGGACACGAGCTATTTTTCCATCCAGTCCCTCAATTTGCACAATGCCTTTTGATATTTTTGCCAATTTGATTCCTCCTATTCCTTGGATTTTGCCACAGGTTGCAATTCCCATTGTGACGGCCACATCCTTTTGGGTATGATCGTCACATCTGCCCCTGTGTCCAGCACCCCCTCCACATGGAGATGGTCTGAACCATGGGTCAGATTGCATGCCAGAGAGGGTTTTTCCTCACCCACCACCTCTGCCCAATAGACTTCAGGTGATTTTCCTTCTACTGTGATTTCCTTTGGAACAGGAATGGCCTGGGCGAGGATCTGCCCCTCATTCAGGTAATAAGGTGGTTGAGAGCAGCGTGCTAAGAGAACGAAACCTGAAACATTTTCCTTCTTGGATATGGGAAGTAATTCCATCTCCAAGGGTGCGTGTGCTGTGTCTCCCATAACTAAATACTCACAGCGCAGTTCCAAATGCAACAATGTCAGGTCCAGTGAATGGCTGGACAGGTCCGCTGTTATCGCTGTCCACTCTGTAGACATAAAACACTTTTAATAGTCTTAAGATTGAGACGACCGAAAGGCGTCCAACCCTTGCTAATTGAATATTTAACATCAGTGCTATCATTAATCCCCACACCATTTGTTCCGTCCTCCCCTTTAGTTTTAAAGAGAGAGGGATTTTCCCGTGTGGAACCCGCAGTATTTATATCTTTGCGCGTTATGATATTTATGGCGGGTACGCGCTGTACACCTAGTTTTTTTGTTTGTTGGTCTTCTTCTGTTTCTGGGTGTGTGGGCAGTCCCTTGCATAGTGTCCTGTTTTCTTGCACTGGAAGCAGGTGATGTGCTGCAGCTGTTGTGATGGTACCAGTTGCTTCCTTGGTCCTGGTGTCATAGCTGCTGCAGACCTTGACTGTGCTGGTCCTGGATTTCTCTCTGGTGCACTGAACAGTTCTGCTTTTCTGGTGCAGGCTTCTATCATCTGTGCTAAGCTAGGTGGTGGCTCGAGGGGAAGACTAAGTATGACCCTGCGACATGATTCATTAGTGTTTTTCTCCTTTAATATCTCTGCCTGCACTCTTGGGTCCGATACTTGTCTCTCCACCTGTGCACAGAGGCGATCCAGAAACTGCAAAAAACTTTCTGAAGGAAACTGTTTAATATTAACGTAACTACCTGTAACTTTAACAGTAGGTAATTGATTGAAAGCTTTTTCTGCTGCTAGAGGCATCTTATCCAAAACAAACCTAGTTAATAAGCGTGCCTGTTTCTCAGGGCTGTCAAATTCTCCTTCACCTATAAGATGTTCCTGTGTAATATCATTATTATCCTCATCTTTTGCACTTTCTGGGCTTTGTTGAAGTTCTTGCAAAAGCAAGGGGTCAGTCCATCGGTCTTACAGGGGTTACAGGGTTAAAGGGACATACCATTCTTACAGCAGTAGGGTACAGGGTTACAACAAACATCAAGTAGTCCCAGTAGGATCAACTGATTTCAGCTATCCACACTCCACAAATAACCCTGTTTTAGGGCTGATTTTATGATCTTTATTGGTAGAAAAAAAGAAGCAAACATTTCAAGCACACCTGAAAATCCCATTGATAATAACACCGGAGGATCTGAACAATATAGAAACCAAAAGGAATTGTTGGAGTAGCTGGTGATGCAGAAGCTCTTCCACCAGTAAGAAACATACCCTTGGCAAGCAACAATCCTCTTCAGTAGAGCTCTGCATCCCTCAGGGATTTGGGTGCAAAATCTCCAAGCTGAGGGCGTCTATAGAAATATCTCAGTGGTTTTCTTTCACAAACACCCAAAGTACTGTCACAAAACAGCTTCTTGTTGCAAGTCTGAGTTCAGATTTGGCTGTGTGACTGTTGTGTCTCTTTGGTTAATCACACAGAGAATGCCACTCTGTGCTGCCAGGTAGGATGACTGGCATTTGCACTTTTTCAACCTTATTTGCTTTGTTACAATGATCACATTTTGCAAGAGTGCATAAATTTTGCCAGATTTTCATTCAACATGAAGCTATACGAATGGTGAACTACTTACACTGCTCCATTTCCCCTACAAGAAGGAGGATATTAATCTAATTCTTCCTCCTTTCCCTACAGGGAATGACTCTTTCAAGAACCTGCAAGTGGTGAAGAATCAATGCTCAGCTCCACTGAAGAAATTTAGGGTCATTTAGTTGTCTTCCAGCTTAAATGAAGACAGTTACAAGATTTCTAACTGAAAGCCTTCTGATGGTGAATTTGTCATGCAAAAGAATTTCGAGTTCTTTCGTATGAATAGAGAGCAGGTGGCTGTAGTAACAACCCACCTTGGAGTCTGTGCTTGAGTCTATCATAAAAGAGCAAGTTGCTTTCATCTGAATTACAAAAAAAGACTGTGAGAAAGAGAAGGAGACAAAACCAAAAAGTAATGTGAATTTTTTGGATGCTGAGAACAGCTTTTTTTTGCTTTTTCTTTTTTTGTCTTTTAAATTTATCCTATTTACTAGAAAAGCATTTTCTGCAGAAAACTCAAATTTTCAGGATCTGACTATTTTTTGATGTTAGAATCTGTCTTGAGTAGCTGCACAGGCATTTCAGGATGTACATTATATAGGAACTTGAAATTAATACTTCTTAGTGACAAAGTGACAAGGGTCAATTATTCATAGTTATTATTTTCTTTAAGAAAATGTAAACATTTCTGTCCCTTCTGGCACTGGGAAAAAATTATTATGTGTAAAGTATTTTACCTTTGGTAAATTGTGGTCTTGCACACAGCTCAGAGAGAAAAAAGGCAACTTTTGTAAGTATTTTAGACTTTTTTCAACTCTCATAAGTTTTCTGCTGGGCCTGTTCTGTGCCATGTCTGTATTAAGGTCGTCTGTCTGGAGAATTAAAGATTATCCTTTTCTTTCCAAGTGCTAGCATTAAATTTAAAAAATAAATATATTAAAAGGACTTCATGGTTTTACTGCATGTTTAACTCCTAGATAAGAGTAGATTGACCAGATTCTTATTTCCTCCATGCTGACCAAAGCAAGTACTTTTTTTCAGCTGGCAATTAACCTTTAATAAATACTTTATTAAAATCAAACACTTATTTGTAACACTTCATTTGAAATAGAAACAATTTGTGTGCCAGGCAGCTGGTTTCACAGAACTTTCTGGATAAAACTTTTAGCATGCAGCTTTAAAGGATAGTCACAAAGGGCAGCAAAGCCATGACCAGTAGCAAAGGAAGTACTAGAATGGAAACGTTTCACTGAAATAGAAAAACTTTCTGATTACTTGTTAAATGAGGGCTAACAGTGAGAGCAGGGTTGAGATTTCTGTGCTCTTAATCCCTGTAGAAAATGGCTCCTTTTGCCTCTTTGAGATGCTGTTTCAGCCTGGTTCCAGTTCAAAAGCTGTCCCTTTCTTAAGCATGTGATAGGTGTTTATGGCTTTCAGTTTATGAATGATGCAAAGGTTTTTGTTTTCACCAGAATTTCACAACTGCCTATTGCAAAGGCATTGGAATATTTTTTTGCCCACTAAGTGGCATCATTAAAGACGTGTCTGAATTCATGCTATTCCCATTCCTGGCGGGTTTTTTTTTTTGTTGTGGTTGTTGTTTTCTTAATGTTTATTTCACATTTTATTAGTACTTAAATATAGATATTTAATTGAGTGAATTATTCTGGAATAGAAAACATTCTAGAGGAAATCTGGTCAAAATTTGTTTTGTTGCTTTGTTTTTTAACTCCTCTGATAATGCAACACCCTGTTTCCTCACTGCCTGCCTTTGAAGCTCTGTGCTTCCCTGCCTTTTTGTGTTGGGAGCACCCACAGTCACAGTTTCAGTGCTGTCACTTCTCATGACTATATTGTGAGCCTGATAATAGTTTTGTAAAGTCACAGCTTATGGAATTATTGCTTCTTAAATTTTAAATAACAAAAATGTGAAGTTTCTGTGTCAGTCATGTCTTCAGTTAAAAAAAGAAGGTAAGCAAGTGCAACCCAGATGTGCACAAAGTAGCTCAGATGACTTTTCCAATTTCCTTAAATTTTGAGTTCATGATTTTTAAACAGGAATTTGCAGTGTTCAATTTAGTGATGGACGCTTCCAATCATATAGTGCTGCAATTGCTAGGAACCTTTTTTTAACTTTTTCAGTGAAACTAAATCCAGATTAGAAACATCAACATATATCGGCTGATGCAAAAACAGATTTAAAACACCAGGATGATACAACTCCTTTAAGTGATGCAACCCCACCATACGGAGAAAAAGTGCTTCTGAATTATGCCTTTACCAGATGAACTCTCTTTTAGACTACAATATATTCTTTTAGTGAACAGATGCTTTCCCTTCAAGTCCAAATATCTAACTTCTTCAAAAGGATCCTAGAGAAATTAAGTGTCTTTTCTATTGTGAATTCAACTTGTGCTGAGCTGTGAAAGTTGTGGTTATTTTAATTTGACATGTATCTCAAAATATATTTTCTCCCTCTGGTTGATTTGCTGATTACAGCAGTAAAAATAGAACAAATTTCAGAAAAATATCAGCTAATAGGTAACAATTTTTGAAACTCTTGCCTTGATTTATGCCACAAAAGAATGAAAACAGGCTGTGAAGAGGAGTTGCCATGAAGAATCCTAAACAGTCTTATTCCTGCAAGAAGTACAGATACAGCATTTGGATCATGGGAGGAGTGATTTTCATAATTTGATTAGAAAATGAAAATTATTATGTAAATATATACAAAATTTAATGTAATATTAATGTTCTCTCTTAGTATGTATGAAAATGAAAATTTTACTAGAAATCCAGAGGGATACCAGCTTCATATAATACACCCTCTATAATCAGAAATGTTTCTTAATACTGTGCCTTAGCTGGAGGTACAACACAGAGATTCTTTTCTCAGAGACTTCATTAATAGGAATAACAGACAGGAGCTTCACTTTGAAGTCAACAGGATTTTATTTTGTTCTGCTTGATTAAGAGCTTTGACCATATTTATAGGTCATATTTTTAACTTGCTGGTTCAATTGGTAGCTTCCTTTTATCTTTCTTGTTGTTTCAATTGGTTTTTGTGGAGGGAAAAATTGTGGAGATATACAAGGACAGACACCAGAGCAAGCATTTCTGGGATTGATGTTTAAGCAAGGACTTCTCCATTGAACCTCTCCTGGGGACTTGCACATGCTGCTTCAGTTAGTAAAAAATAAAAATGTCCCTTGCACCTTAACCTTCATTAAAGGTGCCAGTGGAAAGACAAATTATGGAGAAAATTCATCTAGAAAGTCCACATAATGGGTTGTCAATAAACTGTCTGTTTGTTATTTTGAATCTGGCAAACTCTATGGTTTTTTATTTGTGGTCTTCAGTCAGTTTCTGGAAGGTTTAGGAAGTATGGCAGGAATTAATCTTTTTGACGATCTTGCAAAGTGTTTTTTTAGGGGTATTTTTGGGGTTTTTTTTTTTGGGTTTTTTTTTGTTTTCTTTGTTTTTTTTGTGTGTGTGTGTCTGTGTGTGATGGAATATAGATATTATACTGACAGAGAGAATTTCATGTGAGTGACTGGAGGGTTAAGTTTCTCCTCTGACATATTTTGAGCCTCTGCTCCAGTCCACCAACTGCCCGTAATTCTCTGCTGCAACACCAGAGATATGACTGAATACCCTTGAAAATATTTATGTAAAAATGTAGTGGTTGTTTTTGGTTTTTTTCCCCTGAAGAACATCTGTAGTAAATGCTATATATCAGTGATCATCTGGGGCTGAATAGGATCCCCAAAAAGATTCTGAAGGAGCTGGCAGAAGAGCTCACCAAGCACCTTTCCATCATTTTCAGTCAGTTCTGGTTAACCAGGGAGGTCTCAGTTGACAGGAGGTTGGCAAATGAGATGACGGTTTGCAAGTAGGACTGGAAAAAGGATCCAGGGAATTACAGGGATTACAGGCCTGTCAGCTGCCCTCAGTGGCAGGGAGGCCATGGAGCAGATCCCCTGAGTGCCACCAGCAGCAGGAACAGGACAGCCAGGGCATCAGGCCCAGCCAGCCTGGGGTGGGACAGGCAAACCTGCCTGACCAACCTGATCTCCTGCTGTGACAAGAGTGAGTGCTCAGGAGTGAGGGAGAGGCTGTGCCTGCCTGTGCTTTACACAGCCTGGGACACCTTCTCCCACAGCACCTCCTGGAGAAACTGGCTGCTCATGGCCAGGGCCTGGGCTCTGGGTGAAGAACTGGCTGAGGCAGGGCCGGGGAGTGCTGGGGAATGGAGGCACATCCAGCTGGGCTGGGCTCAGTGGGGTTCCCATGGGAGCAGCACTGGGGCCAGGCCTGTTCAACATCTCCATCAAAGGTCTGTCTGACAGGATCGAGGGCCTCAGTCTGTTCTGACAACCCCGGCTGGGTGTGAGTGGGGATCTGCTGGAGGGCAGGAGGGCTCTGCAGAGGGGCTGGACAGGCTGGATCCATGACATGGGCTCAGTGGGGTGAGGGACAGCCAGGGGAAGTGCTGGGTCCTGCCCTTGAGTCACAGCAACCCCCTGCAGCTCCAGGCTGGGGGAAAAGCAGCTGGAAAGCTGGGACAGGCCCTGGGGGTGCTGTGACAGCAGCTGGACACGAGCCCAGGGGTGCATAGCTGGCAAAGAAGGCCAGCGGCCCCTGGGCTGTGCCAGCCACGGGGTGGGACAGCAAGAGCAGGGCAGGGACCGTCCCTGTGCTGGGCACTAACCTGGGGACAGCTCTGGGCCCCTCACGGCCAGAAGGGCACTGGTGGGCTGGAGGATGTCCAGAGAAGGGAACAGAGCTGGGGAAGGGTCTGGAGCCCCAGGAGCGGCTGAGGGAGCTGGGAAAGGGGCTCAGCCTGGAGAAACGGAGGCTTAGGGGACCTTCTGACTCTGTATAACTGCCTGCCAGAATGTTGTAATTAGGTAGGTGTTAATTTCTTGTCCAAAGTACCAAGTAATAGGACAAGAGGAAATGGACACAAGTTGTGCCGGGGCACATATAGGTTGGATATCAGGAGAAATTTCTTCCCCCAAAGGTTGTTAAGCTCTGGCACAGACTGACTAGGGCAGCGGTAGAGTTACCATCCCTAAAGAGATTTTAAAAATATGTAGATGTTGCACTCAAGGACATGGTTTAGTGGTGGGCTTGGCAATGCTGGGTTAATGGCGGATCAGGAGAAATTTCTTCCTCCGAAGGTTGTTAAGCTCTGGCGCAGACTGCCTAGGGCTATGGTAGAGTTGCCATCCCTAAAGAGATTTTAAAAATATGTAGATGTGACACTCAAGGACATGGTTTAATGGTGGGCTTGGTAATGCTGGGTTAGTGGCTGAAGTTGACAGTCTTCCCTCTCCAACCTCAGTGAGTCGATGATTTTGTGTTTAGACTTAATGTGATATGAGGTCAGAACAACAGAGAGAAGATGACAATATAATTTGTTTCCTTTAGACAGAAATTCTTGAATAATGTTGAAGCACTGAAGTAAGACTTGTATGAGGTAACAAATTGAGCAAGGAGGTTAATATAGGGAAGAAGCTTTGATTGTGTCTGATCTCTCTGGATCTTCATGCTTATTTGTTGTTCAAGAGAAAGCATCAAGAAAATTACTGTAAACAGCCAAAGTTAAAAGAAAATTAGCTTTTCAATCATGCAATATGATGTCAGGTAGGGTTATCAAAAGCCTAATTGGGTAGTTGATAATGAGAACAGCTGGTTAAAACTGAGAAATAGCTTCTAATGATTTTCTTTGGAGCAATATCTAAGCACTGAAAGTCCAATTAGACCGCAAAAGGAGATTTAGAATGAGACACTCCAGCACTAAGCCTCAGCAGTGGTCTGGAAAAGCAATCTAAAATGCACAAAGAAAGAAGACTGGGCTTTGAAGGGGCTTATTAAAGCCGAAGTGGAAGACTTCTCCTCCTAAATATTTAGGGTTTCCAGGTCCATTTCCAGGTCACTCAGAGCTTAAGTGCTTAGCTCTAATACAGGTGAAGGTATTTTTCTTTTCAGGAAAATGATGGCTGTGTTGGTTTTCCTGGAGTAAAATGCATAAAGCAGCTTAGTCAAGTCTTTGCAAACTACTGATGTGTCTGCTGTGATCAGTCAGTTTTTCTCTTTCTACATCACGTTCAGTAACGAAAGTTTGGAGCCCACAGTCAGGTGTAAGACACCAGCACTTGTGTTTGTGCTCTGAAAGTGACTTGAAGAAAAACCTGCAGCTGCTACCTCTCACTAGGGCTATAAACCCTGGGTAAAGAAAAGGAGAGAAAAACTTTTTGTGAGATCCCAAGGAGGAGCTCTTCTAAGTGGCAAAAATCTGTTCTGATTTACACAGCAGTAGTAGAGGATGAGTGACTAATCTTTGAGATGCAGTTTGGAGATATTATTTTTTCCTTTTTTTGTGTAAATCCCTAAGTAAAAGAAACAAAAGCTAATTAGATGATGTACTCTCAACAATAAAATACACCCTAGCATGGAAAAAATTAAACCTCAAACTTCTGCCCATCTAACAATGGGCAAGACAGGGATTTTGAATAAAACATTTTATTTGGAGAAGCTATTAACAGAATAAGAAATTAATCATTAAAAAGGATTAAATGTACTCATAAAGAATATCAACTAATCCATTCCAAGAATGCTTAGCCTCAAAATTATGACTTGACTTCATTGCAATGTAGATTTCCAGAGATAATCCCTTTTTCTTGTTGACAACAAACATAAACAAGTCATTCAGATTCTGGTGTTACTCTCTTACGACAGCATAGAGCCTTGTTCTGTGCAGAAAACGCGTTTTAGAGATAAAGATAGTTACAAAATTAATAAGAAATTCCTGGGAAAATTACAGTAGACACTTGTAAATAATACAGTGTTTTCTGCAAGTTTTTGCCTCTTATCTGACCATGATTTTTTTCAGGATCCTATTTTGTAGGCATTTAAACAAGCCCATTCTAACTTACCACTTGCTGAGGAGATGCATGGCCTTCCCTCACAAGTACAAACACACACACACACACACACACACACACACACACACACATACTTATGTTCACAGGGGAATAAAAACTCTGGGAGCAAATTTGTGCTTGGGATTATTGTGAGAGGTTATTATAGGTGAACAAATTCCACTGTCTGTAAATCAGAGTTATCCTGCTTGCTATTCCTACCTTACTATAGAAAATGACAGACTTTCTTACCTGGCTACTTGTACACTGTGTATGGGAATAAAAATAATCTTTTTCATTAATTAATGCCTTCTAGTAGTAGATAAGGGATAATTCTGCATTAAACTATGGTTTCCATTGTTTGTGAACTTAAATTCCTTTTCTCTCTATTTTTTTCCTTTGAGGTTTGAATGAAGACTTAAAGACAGAGAGATGGTCCAGAAGAGCTGAAGGTTTTCTGCTGAGGACTCAGGAGAAACATTAGCTTGGAGGTAGTTTGAAAGAAGACTTTCTGATTCATCTCCCACTACAGCTAGGTTTAAGATGGAATCAGAACTCCTGTTTTAGTGGAGAGATTATATCCCCAATTCCAGATGAAAACTGCTGTCCTCTCAGATGTGCAAGGTGAACTGTTCTTACCCACATTCCTGAGAACCAACTTGGTGAGATTGTGTGAAATGCTTGGCTTGAATATTCAAACATTTCAGTTTTGCGTACAATATCACTCTTTATTTAAATGGGTACAAAAATGCACTTATGAGCCATTGAATGAATTGCTTTGACAAATCAATCGTTTCTCAGAGTTTAAAAAAAGACTGTGACCTATTTATGTGCCACTCCTGCTTCCAATGCTCATTTTTGCCCTAAACTTCAAAGCAGCAAAGTGAACTGTATGCCTGTGGTGAGCAAACAAAAGTTCCTGGTGTTCTGTTTCCTGAGTTTTGGGCCTGAATTTTTATACCATGCCGTAAAGGGATTAGGGCTGACGTTTGTCCCTTTATGGAAGAGTTATGAAGGCATTCACAAGTGAAGGGAACCTGGTGATAGTATACTTCTCCTGGATAGAAAATGGTTCTTGTTTTTCCATATTCTTACCCGAAATTTGCTACTGAATTTAATTAAATTAAATTTAATTCTGAATTTAAAGAAAATACTTCAAGAAATTCTGAATGGCTCTAATTAATTTTTAAGTTCAGATTCATGGGCACTGTAAAATATTTATATTGCGTCCCATGTTGGCAATAAATTTTTCAGAAAGGCTAAGGTCGTGATTCATGACAGGACTTAGCTAAATAATCTGTCATGTTGAATTTCTGTTTTAATTTGTCTCTTTGAATCTCTCTACTATTCTTGCATGCAGTGTCACAATTCACAGCTAAATCCTTGGTTCAGAAGATTTGGGTAAGTGAAGCTTTTTTATGAGAATACCTAAAAAAAAGTCTGTATATAATTTTTTAAGCAGGTTTATTCCTTTTGTCAGTGCATATTTATGAAGCCCTTTGTGAGGATAAAAACGCCATACTGTGAGTATAAGCAGCCTTGAATTACATGAGAATGGGATTTTCCGGAAGTCTGTATCTTTCCAAACCAGAGGAAACAAACAAGAGAGTGAATGTAATAACAAAAGCAATGTCATTTAACATCTGGCAGTAGTATAACGTGCATTATGGCAACATATTTACACTTGGGAGTCTAAAAACTAGAAGCCACAATCCACAACCACAGTAGCCACAATCATTTATGCATCTATTTACAATCCTTGTTGGAAATGATTCCATTAAAGCCAGTTAGTGCTTGTAGAAAGGGGATCTTAGTTTTCATAGTATTGCTTCTGAAATAGCAAGGAGGTTGCTTTCAGTCTTGAGTTTTTACTTTGTAATTAGGTGAACAAAGAGTTAAAAAAGGACAAAATTTCCACCTTCCCTTGTTTACTGCATTATATTTTCTTCCAATTATGACAATGTGCTTTTCAGAATAGCTAAATCTCTTCAGGAAAGAGTCTCGTGTCCAATATTTTAAAAAGTGATATTTGCAGCCTTTCAGTTGTCAGAAGAAGAGCTAAAAACACTGGGAGAGATATGAAGGGGATGGATAAACTGGGAAGAGATATGAAGCTAAATAGGATAACCTGCTTAATTTGTCTAATGAATTCTGAACAATATGCTTCTGACTACTATAAGATGGTACTCTTAAGCATATGAGTCATACAGTGTTATTAAAAAAATTCTTGTTCTTCCCTTGCTGATACCTTACAGATAAACAGATATCATACTTTTTGATTCAAAACTCCTTTTATATGCCTGTAATATTTGAATTTTTTGGAGGAATTGTGAGCACATTTTTGCCTGTTTTGTTTTTAATCCTGAGCATGACAGGTAAAGTAGATCATAGGTGGAAAGGATGTTAAAGATCATCTTGTTCCACTGGGAAATGTTTCCTAGAGATGTGATTGATCAAACATGCTATTGTATTTTTTAGTAAAATGTCCCTATTCAGCAGTTGTTATGTCCTAAAGAATTATGAGTCATCTACTTGGATATTATTTTAGCAAGCTGTAATTAATATTAAGGAAGTATGTGTTTATGTGTATCACACTCTCATGTGTGTGTTCAAAAATTACTACTTATGTCCACCAAGTGTTGGTCTAAGAAACGAGGAGAGAAAATGACATTACTACACTCCCTGTTTTTTTCCTTGTATCTCAGGATCTGGACTGACATCTCTACCAGCATTGCATGGATGATATGTATGTACGACTGGTGTTATTTACAAATATTTTTCAAAATTTGACTTTTTACATTAAATATGAACTAATGCATGTTTGATTTCTTTAAACAGTGCCAAGAAGCTTCAACAAAGACTGAGAAAAATAATTTTCAGTGCAATGGCAACACCTAAGCAAGTTAGACTTTGCCTGAAGAGCATGAAAAAGTGCTAGGAGATAATTCCAAGCAAAATTATTGTGATAAGGATGCCTGCTGCTCATTGTTGGATGATTTGTGAGTAGGATTGCAAGTCTGTATGGTTTTGTTGTTTTGTCAACACAACAAATGTCTTCATTTAAAAATCAACCTTTTAAGGAAGAAAGGTGCCTGTTCATGCCATTTTGGCAGAATCATGTCTTCAGTACCCTATTTGTACTCTGCAGTGTGATGCAGACTAATTTTGTACTTAGGAAGCACGTATCACCATTGTCTTACTGTTTTTATCTTGTCTTTGTGGGGTTGTTTTAGTTTTGTGTTTGTGTTTTTTTTTTTGTTTTCATTTTAATTTTTCTTTCTGTTTTAAGTATAGTTTCAGTCTTGTGTATCTTTCCCTGTATTCTGCCTATATGAATTCTGATTCTTTTGTTAAGGACTCCACATATCATCAACCTAAGCTGTGAATGCATAAAAAGGCCCATAGTATTTACCTCCCAAGATATTCCTCAGGCTTCTCAGTGAGCTGTCTTCTCTCTGTGTGAAAACTGTTCCTTTTAGGATGTTCCTAATGCCACGAAGTATGGGGAGATTTTTACAGAGAACATATTCTAAAAGGTGTTGTTGGCAACAATTTTTCACTTATCAGGACAAGAAAAATTAGGTGGAAATTCCCAGTTTCTGGTTTGTGATGATGACTTAGACTGTTCCAGAGTTACGAAAATATGTTTCTGTGCTCTACAGCATTAGTCAAAGGCTTCAGAAAGATGTCGAACAGAGAGTCTTTCCAGATTCTTCATCTAATTAGGGATCGCTTTTGCATGTTGCTGCATTTACTTTCTTCGCTTATTGTCCTAAGATTTCTTATTTATAAGATTTTGGTTCTGCCTTTAATTGTTGTTGATATGATAGCAGTGTCTTGCAAGTCAGCTCAGGACTCTTAACTTTGTTTGCTTAGGGGTTTTTCCCCCCTTTTAATTTATCAGGTTTTGCAGGCTAATTTTTTAATTAAAATCCACATTTCTGATGCTTGAATCCTTCTTCAGCAAGGCTAAATAGTCAAAACTCTTAGAGAGTTTTAACTGTTAATATTAAAGTATCTCACAAAATAAAGAATAAACCACTGTACCTTTGAAGAAATGTAGCAGTTAGACAGGTCTAGGTAATAAAACTGACTTCAGCAAGACTTCAGTAAAGTATGTGTTGAAAAGGTTATTTTTTTGTTCATAACTTTGTATCAGATATGATTTTCTTTTGTGATATTTCTACCAGTACAGAGCAACATGTACTAAAAAACAAGATCTTTAAAGCAAATTTATAAATAACTGTATCACTTGCAAGCTTATTGTCAGTCACAAAGATTGTTCCTTGGTATGACCTTCTGCTTTCAAGGATGCCTTGGACAGTTTGCTCTTTCTTTCTACATTTTCAGAGTTGACCTTTATGCTGTCAAGTGCTGAACTTCATGAAAAGTTTTAATCTTGGAAATGCTCTTTTAGGCAAAAATACCATTGACCCTTTGCAGCCTGGTCTCTTTAACAAAGAACATAAATGTGATGAATTGTTGTAGAACTGGGCAACAAAAATGAAGCCCACATGTATTTTTCAAATAGTCATAATTGTGGAGAAAAAATAAACAATTGCTTATGTTTCTTCAGTTTTTGTTTTGTGATACTTGAGGAGAGGTGTTTTTGTTGGTGTTATTAAGTAGAAATTCACATTTCTATCAAAAAGCTATCAGTAAAATCCCTTCTCTACTGCATGCAAAATAAACTATAGAATCATGCTGGACTGGAAAGGACCCACCAGGGTCATCAAGCCCAACTCCTGACCCTGGACAGGACCCTGAACATTGTCTGAACGTTTTTGGATGTTGTCACTATATGACTGTGCTGTAAGATTTGGGTTCACATTTTAATATGGGTGTGTGTAGTCTGTTTTGAAGTATGTGTTCACATCTGTATAGGTGAAACTGCACCCTATTGGGGCCTGGCCTGCTCCCCAATTACCTGCAGAGCTGGCCTTGGATGTTGTTTCATGTAGAACAGAAGGATATTAGAGGCTCTTTCTCCCAGGGTTGGTATCCTGTTTTATTCTTAGGCTTCCATGTGGTCAGAGCGGGAGAACAGGATAGAAAGAGGAAGTTCCAAACCGGGGCACAGGTTTTTAAGGGTCAGGAAAGGGGAGGGGTCAGCCCCGGCCTCAGGCCAATCCCACCGCAGGGGCCAGTCCACCGGTCCTGCAGGGGTCACAGGGCTAAAGGGACATACCATTCCCAAAACAGTAAGGTATTGGGTTACAACATCTCACCCTTTTTTTGTTTAAAAGAAGAGAGAAAGGTATTAGGTTGTTAAAAGGAAAACAAACATTTTAAAACGTGTTAAAAGTCTCTGAGTCTGCCAGAAGGTCGTCTTCTGTGTCAGTTCTCTCTCCTC
Source organism: Catharus ustulatus (assembly GCF_009819885.2). NCBI lineage: Eukaryota > Metazoa > Chordata > Aves > Passeriformes > Turdidae > Catharus > Catharus ustulatus. Next base: position 3,693,176 of record NW_024879446.1, read on the forward strand.
TCCGGCGGCGTCTTCTTTTCGAAGCAACTGCGACTTGCTTCTCTTCCTCCTCAGCTGGAGCTGGCTGTTTAGGGACATAAGGCTTCACCCATTTCTGGGGAATCCACCGAGGGCCTGAGGGAGTGGATACACACGCATAACCACGTCCCCAGGTAACAAGCTCATAGGGACCTTTGGTTTCCCAGGTTTCTGGATCCCTAATCAAAACTGGTGGATGCTGAGACAGCTTGAACTGTTTGCCACTGTTAAAATGGCGAACCACAGGAGGATTCATGTTTTCAAATGAACAGTTCAAGAAATTGATAGTGAACAGGGCTTTACACAGCTTCTGCTGTGGAGACATCCACACAGTTGAATTACTCTGTCTAGCCAGAACATGCTTGAGCGTCTGATGTGCACGCTCAATCACAGCTTGGCCTGTGGGGGAGTGGGGGATGCCTGTCTTATGTTCCACTCCCCACTGCTGGACAAATTCCAGGAACACCTTGGACACATACGCTGGGCCATTATCTGTTTTGATTTCCTTAGGGATCCCCAATACTGAAAAAGCTTGCACTAGGTGTTGTTTGGCATGCACAGCTCTTTCTCCTGCATGGGCAGAGGCATAAACTGCACCTGAATATGTGTCAATGCTTACATGAACATATTTGAGGCGACCAAAACTGGGAATGTGTGTGATGTCTGTCTGCCACACCTCACAGCTGCCAAGGCCTCGGGGCTTAACCCCTGCACCTAGCGATGGCATGGCCTGGAGCTGGCAGCTGGGACAGGTGGCCACAATGGCTCGAGCCTGACTCCGTGTTAGCTTGAACTGACGGATCAGACCTGGCACAATCTGATGGTATTGCTGGTGGCTCAGCTTTGCCTGTTGGAAGATGTCTGGGAGGTGTGCTTGTTCTGCTGGGGTGGCAAGGGAGTCTGCCTGACGATTCCCTTCTGCGATCTCACCAGGCAAATCGGTGTGTGACCTCACATGCATCACATAGAATGGATGTTCTCTATGAGAAATCAGATAGATTAGTTTTGACAGCAACCTGAAAAGCTGCTCATTGTCAACCTCTTTGAGCACTGCCTGCTCCGCCCTGGACACTACTCCCGCTACATAAGCTGAGTCTGTTACCAAGTTGATTGGCTCTGAGAACTTCTCAAAAGCTCTTACCACTGCAGCCAGTTCAGCTACCTGAGGCGAACCCTCCACAAACTCAACATCAGCTTCCCAATGCTGAGTCTGAGGATTTCTCCAAGTCATCACCGACTTGTGGGAAGCCCCAGAAGCATCTGTGAACACTGTGAGAGCTTTGAGTGGTCTCCGACTCCTTTTCTCACAAGGAATGAGGTGGAATTCCTCATTGAACAGCTTGTGAGACGGGGCATGGACTGATATTTGTCCACTGTAGCTGTCCAGAGACAACTGGAGACTGGCATTGCTCTGGAGCAAGTGCTCGAACATCTCCTTTGTCAGCCTCTCAGGAGAGTTCTTTCCCTCCTCAGAGAGTTTGACTGGAAGGTGAATACATGTGAAGTCACAACCTGCCAGCTCATACAGTCTCACCCTTGCCTTACGAATCAGCTGAGCTATGAGTTCTTGTGGCTTAGTGATGGTTTTGGATCTTTGGTGGGAGAGGAAGACCCACTCTCTGATTAAGAGCGAATCTCTCTGCCCCTCGATCCACTGGAATATCAAACCGTGTAAGTGTGGCAGTTTTCCCAGGACTATGAATTTGAAAGGCAGTTCAGGCTTGTAGCGATGAGCCTGCCTCTCTGCTAGAGCTTTCTGTACCTTTTCGATTGCAGCTTTTGCCTCTGGGGTCAGTTCCCTGGGAGAAATCAGCTCTCTCTCCCCCTTCAATAAATTGAAAAGGGGCTCTAGGTCCTCATTAGTGAGGCCTAGCCAGGGCCTAACCCAATTTAAAGACCCACACAAGGAATGGAGATCTGCTAAGGTCTTTGGATTACAATTAATGTCCAATTTCTGAGGAACAATGGTCTTTGCAGTGATTTCCAGGCCCAGGTACTTCCAAGGTGGCATCCTTTGCACTTTATCATCCTGCAATTGAAATCCAGCAGAGATTAAAACCTTAACCACTAGGTCAAGCGTGTGTTGGAGTATAGAGTCATCGGGGGCACACACAAGCAAGTCATCTACATAATGTAGGGTGATAGCTTCCTTTCTCTGAGCACGCACTGGAGACAGCAATGAGGCCACATACCACTGGCATATGAAAGGACTACACTTCATCCCTTGAGGGAGCACTTTCCAGTGGTAGCGCTTCATTGGGGCTTCTCTGTTGATGGTAGGAACAGAGAAGGCAAACCGTGGAGCATCTGCTGGGTGTAAAGGGATTTGAAAGAAACAGTCCTTAATATCTAAAACTGCCAATTTCCAATTTTGAGGGAGCATCGTTGGAGAGGGCATCCCTGGTTGAAGTGATCCCATGTCTGCTATAATTTTGTTTATTTCCCGGAGATCATGTAACAATCTCCATTTGTCCTTCCCTGGTTTCTTAATTACAAATACCGGGGAATTCCAAGGGCTTGTAGTTTCTTCTATGTGTCCTTTTGCCAATTGTTCTGCTACAAGCTCCTCCAGCGCCTTAAGTTTTTCTTTACTCATCGACCACTGAGCTGTCCTTATTGGAGAATCATCTAACCATGTCAATTTGTGGGCAGGGCGCTCCTCAGTGGCCGCCTTTAAAAATCCTGAGGACTTTTGGGGATTACCATTTTCATTCCCCACTGAGACATGGTATCTCTTCCCCACAGGGGGCACTTATAGTCTGTAACAAATGGACAGACACTAGCTATTTTTCCATCCGGCCCCTCAATTTGCACGATGCTTTTTGATATTTTTGCCAATTTGATTCCCCCTATACCTTGGATTTTGCCTGCCACGGGTTGCAATTCCCATTGTGACGGCCACATCCTTTTGGGTATGATCGTCACATCTGCCCCTGTGTCCAGCACCCCCTCCACATGGAGATGGTCTGAACCATGGGTCAGATTGCATGCCAGAGAGGGTTTTTCCTCACCCACCACCTCTGCCCAATAGACTTCAGGTGATTTTCCTTCTGCTGTGATTTCCTTTGGAACAGGGATGGCCTGGGCAAGGATTTGCCCCTCGTTCAGGTAATAAGGTGGTTGTGAGCAGCGTGCTAAGAGAACGAAACCTGAGACATTTTCCTTCTTGGATAACGGAAGTAATTCCATCTCCAAGGGTGTGTATGCTGTGTCCCCCATAACTAAATACTCACAGCGCAGTTCCAAATGCAACAGTGTCAGGTCCAGTGAAGTGCTAGACAGATCCACTGTAATTGCTGTCCACTCTGTTGACATAAAACAAACACCTTTAGTGGTCTTAAGATTGAGACGACCAAAAGGCGTCCAACCCTTGCCAATTGAATATTTAACATTAATGCTATCATTAATCCCCACACCATTTGTCCCGTCCTCCCCCTTAGTTTTAAAGAGAGAGGTTTTTTCCCGTGTGGAACCCGCAGTATTTATATCTTTGCGCGTTATGGTATTTATGGCAGGCACGCGCTGTACACCTAGTTTTTTTGTTTGTTGGTTTTCTTCTGTTTCTGGTTGTGTGGGCAATCTCTTGCATAGTGTCCTGTTTTCTTGCACTGGAAGCAGGTGATGTGCTGCAGCTGCTGTGGTGGTACCGGTTGCTTCCTTGGTCCTGGTGTCATAGCTGCTGCAGATCGTGAGTGTGCTGGTCCTGGATTCCTCTCTGGTGCACTGAACAGTTCTGCTTTTCTGGTGCAGGCTTCTATCATCTGTGCTAAGCTAGGTGGTGGCTCGAGGGGAAGACTAAGTATGACCCTGCGACATGCTTCATTAGCGTTTTTCTGAGCCATCTCCTTTAGTAGCTCTGCCTGCGCCTTTGGGTCCGATACTTGTCTCTCCACCTGTGCACGGAGGCGATCCAGAAACTGCAAGAAACTTTCTGAAGGAAACTGTTTAATATTAACATAACTACCTGTAACTTCAGCAGTAGGTAATTGATGGAATGCTTTTTCTGCTGCTAGAGAGATCTTATCCAAAACAAATTTAGTTAATAAACGTGCCTGTTTATCAGGGTTCTCAAATTGTCCCTCTCCTGCTAGGTGTTCCTGTGTAATATCATTATTATCCTCATCTTTTGCACTTTCTGGGCTTTGTTGTAGTTCCTGCAAAAGTACTCTTAAAGATCTTTTCCAAATACTTTCCCATAAATCAAATTCCGAAGCTGAAAGTAAACATCTGAATAAATCCTTAATATCATTAGGTACCATCTCATGAGAACTAAATGTTGCTCTTAAAAATCCTTTAAACATTTCACTGTGTCTGCCAAATTCTCTTTGAATCTTACAAATTTCCTTTTTATCTTGGTATGGTAGTGGCTGATATGTTCTCCTGCCATTTCTCTTACCCATATAAATGACAGAAGCCACAGACGGTATCTGAGTTTCCAGATCGAGGGTTTTAGGGATGGGCTGTATTCCTCCCTCTGCTCTGGGCTGTGTTATCTGTTGATAATGTGCCTCCACCGGGACAGTGTCCTGAGCGATGGGCGGTGCCGAGGCCAAGGCCCTTATCTCAGAAGGAGGTTGTGTAAAACCTGTAGAACCAGTTCTTCCACACCCACCCCCACCCCCCTCTGTGCTATCCTGATAGCTTGGGGGAGGGGATGGCAAAGCTCAGGTAGAGGGAGAACAGTCCTGAATACCCAGAGGCGAGGATGAGTTTGGAGAGAGGTCTGAGGGTGTTATCAAGGGAGAAGGAGTATTATGGGAAGAAGAAGAGTTTAATGCCATGTGGCTGGAGCCATTTTGGGGTCTGCTTTCAGCCTTAGTAGTAAAAGACACGTGGGTGTCAGCATGAGTTAGAGAGACAGAGGAGTCAGATTTCTTAGGTGAAGAGGGAACAACACATGTAGAGGGACAGATACAAGAACTGGTTGACTCTGGAGCAGTTTGCTGTGGCTGCCTGTTATTTCCTGTTTGAAGTAACAGTTTTCTAATTTGCAAAAATATTGGGATGAACATTAAGGCTTTTTTATCCCCATGTTCGACTTTTAAAGTTAATAAATCTCCAATTTCATTCCAAAATAAAACCGAATTCATATCTGCCAAATTAAGATCTGATTTTTCTACAGACAGCCACCTAGCAAACCTATGTAGTTCTCTGTTAGTAATAATCACATTTGCAATTTTTAAAAGTTCTCTAATTTGTGAAGCCACGCTCTGTTGCAAAGTAGATTGCTGTGTACCCATATTTTTCACAGCAATTTACTCTAATATCTCACTACAAAGCACAGTTAAAACACAGTAAGAGAAGGCTGCTAGTTGCCGGCTAAACTGGCACCTCCCCCCACAGAGAATCACAGGCTGCAGCAAAAGCGGCGCCTCTCTTTGAAATCAGCTGCCTGGCGTGATACCGTACACACGGCAGAAACTGTTTCAAGGCGGCCTTGCTACCTCCACAAGTGTCTCCAGCTGTACACAGCTCCAAAACCCCCAGGGAGGACGCTGTGCAACCCAGCTCCCGGCACCTCGATGCTACAGAGAAAGCACCTCAAAATCCCCCTCCCCACGGAGGAAAATTTATACTTACCACTCTCTGCGAAGTACCGAGGAGCTGAAGAACTGTACTTTGTAACTGTTCCTGAAACCGACCACCCTATTGCTGGATAGTTTACCGGTTTCGTCCCCTTAAGCTAGACCTGCTAGAAAGCAAGTTTCACCCGCAGGGTAGTTGGCTTCCCGTCGGCTTCCTAACCCTTCTAAGGGTCACAGCCTCTCACGTGGGTTTTAATTTAAAAAGCACCACGTTCCGGGTGGCAACTGAAACTGCACCCTAGGGCCTGCCTGCTCCCCAATTACCTGCAGAGCTGGCCTTGGATGCTGTTTCATGTAGAACAGAAGGATATTAGAGGCTCTTTCTCCCAGGGTTGGTATCCTGTTTTATTATTAGGCTTCCATGTGGTCAGAGCGGGAGAGCAGGATAGAAAGAGGAAGTTCCAAACCGGGGCACAGGTTTTTAAGGGTCAGGAAAGGGGAGGGGTCAGCCCCGGCCTCAGGCCAATCCCACCGCAGGGGCCAGTTCACCGGTCCTGCAGGGGTCACAGGGCTAAAGGGACATACCATTCCCAAAACAGTAAGGTATTGGGTTACAACGTATAGGCACGTATATATTTTTATCACAGAATCACAAGGTTGGAAGATACCTTGAAGCTCATCGAGTCCAACCTATGCCCTAACGCCTCACCTAAACCATGGCAGTGATCCCTGAGTCTCCTTTTCTCCAGGCTGAACAAACCCAGCTCCCTCAGCCGTTCCTCACAAGGTTTGTGTTCCAAGCCCCTCACCAGCCTCGTTGCCTCCTGTGGATGTGCTCGAGGTCCCTTTCTGCCTGGGCACTTTCCAGCCGCACCATCCCCAGCCTATAACACTGCAGGGGGTTATTGTGGCCACAGTGCAGGACTTGGCACTTAGACTTAGTAAACCTCATCCCACTGGACTCTGACCATCCGCCCAACCATTCCAGGTCTCTCTGCAGAGCCCTCCTGCCTCCCAACAGATCTACACGTGCTCCCAGCTTAGTGTCATCTGCAAATTTACTAATGACAGATTCAATGCCCTCATCCATGTCATCAATAAAGAACTGGCCCCAGCACAGACCCCTGAGGAACACCAGCAGTGACTGATCCCCAGCTGGACACAGCACCATTCACCACTACTCTCTGGGCCTGGCCATCCAGCCAGTTCTTAACCCAGCAAACAGTGCTCCTGTCCTAGCCACGGGCTGCCAGCTTTGCCAGGGAATGCTGTGAGAGACAGTGCCAAAGTTCTTGCTGAAGTCCAGATACACAACATCCACAGCCTTTTCTGCATCCACCAGGCACATCACCTGGTTATAAAAAGAGACCAGGTTGGTCAAATACAACCTACCCTCCTAAACCTGTGCTGGTTGGGTCTGATACTCTGGCCATCCTCTAAGTGCTGTGTGATGGCACTCAGTATAAACTGTTCCATAACCGGGTAAGGACTGAGGTCAGGCCTATAGTTACCAGGATCCTCCTTCCCACCTGTTTTGTGAATGGGTGTCACATTGGCAAGCTCCCAGTCACCTGGAACCTCACCAGTGAGCCAGGTCTGTGGTAAATGATGGAGAGCAGCTTCACAGGCTCATCTGCCAGCTCCCTCATCAGCCTAGGGTGGATCCCATCTGGGCCCATAGATACAAATATCCAAGGCACTCAGCAGTTCTCTAACTGTCTCCTGGATAACAGGGGGACCATTCTGCTCCCTGACACCATCTACCATCCCAGGCAGACAGTTGTCCTGAGGACAAGCTGTCTTCCCACAAAGATTGAGGCAAAGAAGACATTGAGCACTTCTGCCTTCTCCTCATCTGCAGTTACTAAGTTCCTTCCCGCATCCAGTAGAGAACAAAGGTTGGTCTTACTCCTCATTTTGCCTTTTTTTGTTATCCTTTACAAAAGTTGCCAAATTAAGTTTGAACTGAGCTTTGGGCTCCCTAATTTTTTTCCTACATACCCTAGGAACTTCCTTAAATACTTCCTGAGAGACCTGACTCTCCTTCCAAACATGATACATCCTCTTTTTATTTCTAAGTTCCTTCAAAACCTTGTTGCACATCCAGGCTGTACATTTGCCTCATCAACTCATCTTTTGGCACGCAGTTTGTTCTTGTGCCCTCAAGATGTCTGCTTTGAAGCACACCCACCTTTCCTGTACTCCTTTGTTTTTAAGGGCTGTTTCGCAAGGGTCTCTCTAAATAAGTTGCCTAAATAGGCTGAAGTTTGCCCTCCAGAAGCACAGTGTAAAAGGTCTTATTGATGTTTCTCCTCATTTCACCAAATATCAAGAGCTCTATAATTTCATGATCACGGTGCAGCCTCCAACCACCATGTCTCCCACCAGCCCATCTCTATTTGCAAACAACAGGTCTAACACAGTCTTCCCCTGGTGGACTCACCAGTTGCAATAAAAAATTGTCCTTCACACACTGTAAGAAATTCCTGGACTGCCTCTTTTCTGCTCTGTTAAGTCCCCAGCAGATGTCTGGTAGATTGAAGTCACCTACAAGAACAAAGGCTTGTTATCCTAAAACATTCTCCAGCTACTTACAGAATAAGTTGTCCACCTCTTCTTCCCGGTTGGCGGATGATGACAGACTCCCAGTAGGATGTCAGCCTTGTTAGCCTTTCCCTTAATCCTTACCCATAGGCATTCAATTTCGTCATCATTAGTTTCAATTTCCATGACATCAAAAGCCTCCCTAATATAAATGGCCACCTCTCCCACATGTTCTCCCTTTCCTTTCTCTTTGGAAGAGCTTGTAGCCATCCAGTGTAGTGCTCCAGCTATGTGAGTTGTCCCACCATGTTTCTCCAATGGCAACTACATCATAGCTCTGCTGTTGCGCCATGGCCCCCAGCTCTTCTTGTTTCTTATGCATAAGCTTGTATATGTACATATGTTTCTCATAAATGTGGAGGAAGACAAAATGAGTGTCAGTTTTCCCATGCTTTGAATCTTGTTTTATAATACTGGAATACCTTGCAGGAATGGGAAAATATCCCTGTTCTAGGCTGATGATCCATGCACCGTCAGGATATTTATTCCCCTGAGTCCAAAAAAGCATGGATTATGTCTGTTCCTTATGAATTTTCATGTACAGTAATTTCATGACTATAAGGCGCACCCTTTTGACTAAAATTTTCCCCCAAACCCAGAAGTGCGCCTTATAGTCCGGTGCGCCTTATCTGATGGACAAAGTTCAGAAATTTGCCTACCCGGAAGTGAGAGCTGCAAGCCGCAGGGGAGCTGGCAGGGCCATGGCTGCCAGGTGGAGGCAGGGTGGAGCAACGGCAGGCACACCCCGGCCCCGTGGAGGTGGGACGGCCCCTCCAGAGGCACGCCCCGACCCCGTGGAGGCGGGATGTCCCCTTTACAGGCACCCCCTGGCCCCATGGAGGCGGGACAGCCCCTCAACTGGCATAGCCCAGTCCCGTGGAGGTGGCACGGAGGGGCGGTGGGCATGCCCCGGCCCTGGAGAGGTGGCACGGAGCAGCGGCGGGCATGCCCCGGCCCCGCCGGGTACAGGCAGGCCCAGGGGCCAATGGCTGCCGGGTTGAGGCGGGGCCTCAGCCAGCAGCCACGCGGGGGGAGCTGGGGGCGGAACCTCAGTGCAAAAAAAAAAGTGCACCTTATAGTCTGGTGTGCCTTATGGTTGTGAAATTACTGTAATTGAGCTTGGGCTGCCAAATGGGATATTGATCCCAGGGGAATTTATGCTCTGGCTAGTGATATTCATGTTTTCAAGGAGCTATTTTACCTGTTATTTCTAGGTAGCATCTCAGTAGCTTTCTGCCAGAGAGGAATCTGATAGTCCTATTTTTGTTTGGCATTTTAAGGAACAGTGGTTTACATTTTTCCATGTAGTAATTTAGACTTTTAATGGTCCTAAGGATATTTCTCAGAAACTCCTGACCTTCATTAGCTTTATTTTAATCTCTGCTAGTGGCTTTTTTTATTGCACATCAATTTTTCATGTGATTGTCTGCCTTTTTAATATTCTCATATGTTAAGAAATACTGTCACCTGCCTACTTCCAGGCTAACAGTGGCGCTTCAATCACAGTGAGAGGCTAGGAACATATCCAAATCACCAGCCCGTTTCTGTGTGCAGGAAGGGAAAACAGACAGAATATGTGAGGAGAACTCTGCCTTCAGGCAGTCTCTTTAAAAAAATTTCTATTTTTTTTTATTTTTCCCCAAGCAGAGACAGAGCTCTTAGTATCACTGAAACCAGCTCAGAAGGGCAACACAGACCCCTACTCTGAGCTGGAAAACACTGTCCATGGATTTAGGTTCTGTGAGGATTTGTCCAAAATTTTTCTGCAAAAGCAAGATTTTCCACAGGTCAGGTTATTCAGAACTGAAAATGTGGGAACAAAGTAGAGACTATGGCTTTGCAACAGCCCTTCTCCAGAATTTCAGCTGTGATTTGCTGTGATTCATTGCAAAAATTCTCTTGGCATGGCTTAAAAATTTGTTTGGAAAAAGACCCTAGAGTTCGGGTTTTTACAAAGACTCTGCAATCTCTCTTTGGATTTAAGGCATATAAGGAAATATCAGAGCAAATTTGCATTCTTTGGGACATATTTCTTTTGATATAGTTCCTTCCTATTCCTTTCCTTGCCCTTAGCTTGGGATGAGACATTCAAGCTGCCTGAAAGATACAGATAATTAATTCCTATTAATTAAAGAAACAGAACATCCATGCTTATCTTTGGAAGATCTCCACAGCGTGAATAATCAGTTTGATTTACTGCTCCAGACTTGGATAACCCCTATCTGTCACTGAAATGTGCAATTTTTGGAAGGCCAGAGTAGAGAGTGAGCATGAATTTCTTACAGAACAGCTTCACCGAAGGTAATTTTAAACAGTAGATACAGCATCTCCAAAAGAAATAGCTTGGAATTTCTTATTTTTACTTTCTCTCCCTTGACTTTTTTTCCCTTTTCTCAAAGGACTCTCTATATGACAGATTTTTTCAATGTCAGGCTGTCAACTCCCACAACTTGTGCCCACAATTTGTGCACACTGCTTTTGCCCATGTCAATCCCACATGGTCTTGAAGAATCATGACATAGAAATATAATCCTTGTTTTTTTCAGGAATTAAAAAACCTAACTCCACAAGAAACAAGGCTCTAAGCATCTGCAGATGTCAGCAGCTCAACAAGGAAAATCTTTACTCACGAAAGTATTAAATGAGGAGTAATTCCATGTCCCAAACTGTCCATTACAACTCAGATACTGAGTTTGGGGGATGCTGGTTTGTTTCAGTTTGGTATTTGGTTGTCATTTTGGGGGGTTTTTGTTTTGTTGTTTGCTTTTCGGGTGTTTTTCATTTTGTTTTTGTTCTTGTTGTTGCTGTTGTTTTAATTTGCTTTGGTTTGTTTGTATGTTTTTTTTGTAATGTTCTGAAAATAGAATTCTCTGAATGTGCATATTATTTCCTTAAGCTACCAACCTGTGTGGACTGGAAATGAAGATTTTTCTCACATGGTATGATGAGGTTGACTATAGCTGTGCTGTTGAGGAGCACTAACGTCTTCATCTACCTAAATTTTTATCTCTTGTTCTCAGTCAATAATAGGAGCTTAGCAGAAACTTTTTAGTGGAACCAAAATTAGACAAAAACAAACAAACAAACAAACAAACACCCAAACAAACAAACAAAAACCCACAACCCCCCCCTCAAAAAAAGCCCCAGAAACAAAACAAAACAAAACAAAACACCACCAAAAAAACAACCAACCATTCAAACATACAAACAGAAAAAAACCCCAAAATCCCCAAAATGCCCAAACCCAAATGATTTGTAGCATATGCAATCCCAACACTTTGCATTATGTTATGGTAGTTCTCTGTAGCTGCTTGGTGAAACTGATAACTTTCTTTTGACAGGCAACTTCTGGTACTAAATGTGGAGGAAAGGATATCACTTTCTCTGAACACGTCTGTTTTAAACAAGTGTGACAGGAATGAGAAAAATTATTAAAGAAAACAAAATAAGCATGTCTTGTGTTAAGTTTTGGGAAATTCTCTTGCTAATGTGACACATAATCAGTAGTTTCTAAAGAGGTTGAGAGTATGTGAAATTGCTTTTGGTTCTGTGCCACCAGAATAATGTGTCCCTTGGGTGGAAAATGGAGGCTTTCCTACTCAATTCAAATTAACCTCAACTGTCTATAGAAATCTGACCAAAAACGTGCAGGCTGGACTGTGTAGTCATGAGACTGTGGCAATCCCTTCATTTCTGGTTACCCTTAACGACTTGTCACTTGAAAACCTGTGCTAGCTATGAAAGGATGTCTGATTTCATATTTCTCTCACAGAAACAGATAAAATTTCACTTGAACCATTTAGGGCGCTGACCATTCCACTCCAGATTTTGTGAGATTTTTTTGTACTTGATGGGCTATTTTGTGGTGTAGGTGATAGAGGCTTGGCACTACTGATTTCAGAAATGGTGTCTGTATGATGAAATTGCTTGAGACTTGGAGGAGCTTCAAGGATGAACTTTCATTTGCAAAACTATACTTGTTTGAAGCTATTAGTAAATTTGGGAGTGCTTTCTAGACCACATGACTTACATGCTGTTTTGAGAACACTGATTTCTAAGGAAACAAAATAAAGTGGTATGGTTTTTTTAGAAGTAATTTCTTCTTCTTGAAAAAGTTGAAGAACTCTTGAAAGAAGTTACTTTCAAAGTAATATATAAATTTTCCTTCCCAGAAGTTTATATTTCAATAATTTATTTTAAAATAAATTTAAATTTTTTTTTTTTCTTGGTGATGTTTCTTCCATCATATTAAAAAGGCAAACAATATAATAACAAAACCCAATATATCCAGTTATTCTAAAGGATGTATTAAAAGTAACAATCAATTTTGACTGGCAGATAAGGAGGGTGATGGAAGGGACACCATAAGTTTAATTAAAAGGCAACATTATACTCTACCTGAAGGGTGCCTTTAGCATGATGTATCACTAGCAGGAGTAAAGCCCCTCTGAAAATCAAAATATCAGCACTTTTCTTAAAAGAGACATTGTACGTACAGATATATGTGTGTTTCTATCCAACCGTAGGTATTCAGTTAAGGAAATGAAACAATGATAGAAAGAAAATGGAGAACTTTGAAACATTGGAGTTCTCTTTTGACTACCTAGTACATTTTTTTTAAGTATTTAAAGGTAGCTTAGAAAATCAGTATCAATCTGAAAAATGCTGCTTCCTTTCTTAAATATAGAAATGAAATACAGAACCTGCTAATGGTTTTATTTTCAAATACATGCACTTTCAAGAGAAATACTGTGCTGTCAGGACTTTGCACTTGGGTCTTTTTCTTGTGAAGTTTTAGTGCTTTCAAGACATGTTTCATGTCAGAATTTTCCCAACCCCTTTAAGAAGTCTTAGTCTTTAATATGGATACTTTTCTCTTTAAAGAGTGGGTTTAGTATTAAGACCAGACTGTCTGAACAAAAGGTGGCCCATTAATTTTAACAACTCCTCTAATTTATACCAACTTTGTTAGATTAATGCAAACTTTTTCCTGAGAACATGCAGAAAAATTAAAACTGATTTAATACCACTTCTGCTAAAGGTGCCTTTAAATTGGATTTATTTTCCCGTTTCTCAAAATTTGGATGGCATTTCCACCTTGAAACCTAAAAGTGGAACAGAAGTCTGTAGGTTGCTGTTTGGATGGTTGAGAGGACCACTTGCAGTTTTTCTCAACTAACATTTCATAGAGAGTGTAGCTAAAAAGGGAAAGAGGCAGAGGATTCCTGGCATAATGTGATAATATGTGACCCATGCTGCCCAGACTACTTCTTGACTTGCAATAACTGACTGCATGGTATTTTCATCATCCTTACTTCTTTTTTTCCTTTATTAAATTTGTTTTGTTTATTTATTTATTTCTCTGTTGAAGAACTGCCAAGTTCGTGTAAGTACCCAAAAAAAGGAACCCCTTTTCTGTTCTCTGTGGACTGTGGCAGCTTGATTCCAGTGAGAAGAAAAGAAAATTTCTCTGGAAAAGACAGAGAAAGAAAGCTCAAACACAAAAAAGACCTGTCATGGATTGGAAGTGTGGAGGTTGTTTGGATAATGTTCAGAGTCTGGATACTGTACTGCCTGGAGATGTCTAAAACTGGATATTCTGAATTTTGGAAATTCTGGTAAAACCTAAAATTTTTACAAAAACATGGACTTTGACTCAAAATTCCAACTCAGTTTAAATTTTGAAATGGCTAATGCAAACATATCTGTGTGAGCCCCACAGAAACTTCTGAGATGCCTCAGCTATGGCTTTGCTTTGCTTCTTCTGCAGGCCAGAATGACAATCCCATTGTCACCAGTGCCACCAGAGCTTGAGTCCTTCCAGGGACTTTCTGGGCAGCCTTTCCTCACCATTGCAGTGTGGGAATGCTGCTGGAAGAGATGAGTCAGCACTAGGCTGCTCATGTGCAAACCCATGAGGTGGTGGAAATGGCACTGTGGAAACACATCAAGATTTCCTCTCTTGTGAGCCTGCAGAGACCCAAGAGTGTATGACTGCAAGTAATAAAAGCTTTACTGACAGGTTCTTCCCCTAATTACTACTGGGTACTGAAACTGGGCCTTAACTCACTAGTATTCATATAAAAATTTCAAATGCAGTGCCTGCCATTATTAAAACCTGATGCCCAGGTTGCTGTTCATTAATCCTTGAGACTGCAGTATTCTGGGGCTTCATTTTTTAAGACTCTTTATGGAGCATCACAATGTTGTCAATGTATTAATTGGCTCTTGCAAGAATAGGCTCCAAAGATAAGTAACTTCCTGGTAAATGTAGTTCTGGGAGGAGAGTTATTGCAATATTCTAATTCTGATTACCAAAGTTAATTATAGTTTTTTTTTCCTTCCCAAGCAGTGTAGGAAACGATAAAAAATACAGTTTCCAGCACAAGCCAGTTCTGGGAAAGCTCAGCTGAGGAACTTAGATACCTTGGGGTCTATAATGCTCTAAGAGCTGTCACAATGAAAACACAGAAATTAGGAAGTGAGGTTACAAAACAGCATGGCAAAAAGCTAGAGGAAAATAGTGTGATTTCCTGGCATTATTATTTGAATTTATTATTTGAATTATTTGAAAAAAATACTCAGCTTCCTTCCTGCTTAGTGATGATCATAGTCTCCACTTTATGATGTTGATTATTCTTCCTCTGAGAGGTGGTTGTATGCTGCCTTGCATGCTACTCTTTTTCTATCCTGTGGTCATAGGTAAGCTAAAGTGTATGCAAGAACACATCTGCCATAATCGTCTTGCTGTTCACATACTTGAGAGATATTTATTGGTTTTTTATGCTTTCAGGTCTCTATGTAACACCTTGTGGTAGTCACTGGACCATTACAATGCAAAGTCATGATTTTGCTTCTCTAACAGAGAATTGCTCCTGAGCATGTCTCCCTCAGAAATGGTTTCAGCTTTTGGCTACTTCAACATTATTAGTAAACATATTGTGAGGGCTGGTTGCTTCCCCACATCCACTGCTGTAAAATGAATGGAATCATTGTAATGTTGTTGAAAGCCACATCTGCAGGTAAATCCTTGTCTCATGAGTATTTTGCGTATACAAATGACACCATTCCCTCTCTGAGTTTGTGCAATTCTCTGGAGACAGAAGAGAAATTGGTTTTTGGTGATGTAATTGGATTTTTCAATTTTTTCAGAAGATTGTTCTATTGATGATCATATGACTCAGATTAAATCACACTTGACAATTTCCTCAGGACCTTTCTGTTACAACTCTGTTCCATTTTACAGATGTAATTGCTATAACACATTGCCATGCAATTGTTTCTCTCTTTGGAGTTAAAGTGCTTGAGCTGTGATTTAATTTTCTACCATCCTGCTTGCAGTTTGGAACTGAGATTATCGCTGTGTTAGCAGTAGTATCTACAGTCCCAGAGAATGGGAAAGAAACACATGGAAGCCAAACCTTTCCTCTCTCCACTGGGTTTTAATTATATAAGCACCACCAGTCTGCACAACACAGGCAAACTGTTTAAAACCTGCATGATACTGGTTTGCAAAGTTGACAGTGAAGGTAAGGCTAAAAGGTTAATAAAGTTCCAAATTGCACATAGAAAACAGTGAGAATCCTCTGAGAAATTGATGGTGCAGCATGTAAGCTGGTTTGCTGAAAGGATAGAACATTAGAATGTCCAACACTTTTATTATTTTTACCTGCCCACTGTGTAAGTCTCAGAGGACACATCGATGTAGAAATGGTTCATAATTTGATTTCTTTTTGATTGACTTTCAATCTAAACAATGCTAATGTTAGTATGCTCATCATCTAACATGTCTTATATGTTCAAGAGTGTTTAAAAACTTTCAGAGCTCTGTCTGTTTGCTCCTCTGTTTGAATTTTTCATTGGGCTGAAAAAAACGTTGTGATCAGCAAATTGACTCTCTTTTATATTAATTCAATTATTATATTTCCATTTACAAAGATTAAGTAAAATTTGAATCAGTTTGTCCTATGATTATATAAGGCAGCATAAATGAAAAGTAGGTGGAAAGAACTTGATGACATCCCTGGAACCTAGAATCAGTTCTGCTGTGCAAAGACCTTTGGTGCATTGACAACGATATATGTTACGTATTTTAAATACCCAGCACTCTGAATTCATAAAAGAATTGTGAATACTTGTCCTTGAGACACTTGGAGATGTCTTTTTAATTATACTGGTAGCTGAACACATGTTCATTTTCTCTGAGTTAAAAAACAAAAGGCTTAAAATCTTAAACAGGCTTGAATATACTTGCAGATCTGCTGGAGTAGTAAAAAGTTACTGCAAAATCCATGGGTAGTAATTGAAAGTTATATAATGCAGGCAGGAATTGAAGCATATTCTTGCCTTTTGCTCTCAAAAGGAATTAAACCATTGGAGTTAAACTACTGGTCAGGACAGTACCCAAGGTATCTCTTTGAGGCTGGGATCCCTCATGTTGGCGTTTGAGAGTTTGAGCATTCTGGGTTATCCTTCTAAATCCTTAAGATTTCTCAAAACAGTAGTGCCAATTCCATTTGACATCACAAATCTTTATTCCAGTGTTGATGGAGTTTTAATCAGTTTTTTTGGTTTCTCACTTAATTTTTAAAGTTTCTGTGATAGAAAAAATTCCCAATTCCAGTGAAACTACTGTATCCTGAGCATGAGACTGTGTTATATACCACCATAGAAAAGATCAAATCCTGAATTTCTAGTTACAAGAAAAACAGTAAAAAAATGTAGGAGGAAAAGGGGACTTTATTGTATACTTGTGAAAGGGAGGGAAAATGAAGGCAGGGATTTGTGCAATAGTGCTGAAATTTTGTGACAGTTCAAACATAGCTGTTCAGCTCTCAGGAAAATTTCTCAGTGATTCACCTGAGTCCTCCACCAGTTCTAGAAAGCTGTTGAGGAGATCAGGCCTTGGTATGGGTAGAGGAGCTGGACTATTCTCTGCTGCGGACATGTCCTGATATGACAGTGGTGGGTTTTCATATATACTGACATTTAACAGTAAACTCTTTCAGCAATGGATAAAAACAGAAAAATCCATCCAGCCATAGCGTTTCCAGACAGAAGCAATGCAATGTTGTAAAAATTCACACCTACTTACAAAAAAGAAGGATTGCTTCATGTTCATGGAAGGCAGCACCATTATGGGAATAAATCACACCAGACTAGAAATTTGCATAAGAGCTCTGGGACCAGGAACTTCAGAGAAGTCAGATAACATGAAATGCTTGTAAAAAATATGGTTTAATTTAATAATCTGCCAGTAGAAAGAACAAAGTGCCTCTATAGATTTAAGCCCTCCAGTCTCAATCCTGTAAATATCACTGCACAGAGGTGGGATTGTATTGCATTTGAGCATAACTGGGTTGACTTCCTAATTGTCTGTTTGGTTTGGCTACTGATGACACTTTGTAGTGCTTGCTTAACGGCCTGACAGGCTCGACTCTTTGCCTGTGATTAGAAGCAGACTCTGTGTGCCTGGAAAATTCTATGCTAAGTCCAGCCCATTTTCTGATCCAGCTGTGTCAACCAAAATTATATCTTCAGAATATCACTGGCACTTCCTTACAGAGTAACTGCGTTTTACTTTGGGTTTGGAGGAACTGGAGAACTCAGCCTCAAGCTGTCTGAGAGGTTTGGTTTTAGTGCAGCTGGAAAAGCTAAACAGATTGCTTTAGTAATTAGGCCAATACAGAGCCTCCAGAGAAATGAAAACTGTTTGTTCTATTCAATAACTATGAGCTCAGAATAAGACCAGATGTATTAAATTACCTGTTCAGCTCTCATAATAGCATAATAAGTTAGGATTATGAATTCCCCTGTTCTGCTCATATTACAAGGGTGACATTTATAAGACGCCAAGAGATGAAATGCATAGCTCTGCAAGATCAATTAATTTTCACTGGTGTTGCTTTTGCTGCAGAATTTTCTGACCCAGTATTCCAGAGGGAGAACTTTTTCCTTTGTCTCCAGTGTAAATCATACATGATGACAGGCAACACCTGTAGGTGCTGGGTGTTGACTGGATGTTACCAGAATTTGGGGATAAGCCTTAAAAAAGGCTTTGAAACCCACAATATTTTCTTGCGCACTTAGCAATCCCATTTTTATGAGAGTGAGCCTAACCACGAGCTTCTAACAATGACTGCTCATCTTTTGTCAAAGCTTCAAGAATGAATATTCGAGCACCTCTTTGGAGAGGAGATCTCTTTGGTCCTAATCCTCTTATAGATCATTCATGAATCTGTGGGAAGGCATTAAAGAACAACAGTCATTTGTTGTTCCCTCTCTCAGTTTTAAATGTTTTCGCTGCAACCATGGATTGTAGAATTCAATACAGAGCTGCTGAAAATGTACCTAAGACGAGAAACCAGCCCCATCCTTATGGGGTGGCCAGACAAATATGTTTTCCAGTCTGAGTGGCTGCTGTGCTCTGTTTTAATCCTTCCTTCCTTCCTTCCTTCCTTCCTTCCTTCCTTCCTTCCTTCCTTCCTTCCTTCCTTCCTTCCTTCCTTCCTTCCTTCCTTCCTTCCTTCCTTCCTTCCTTCCTTCCTTCCTTCCTTCCTTCCTTCCTTCCTTCCTTCCTTCCTTCCTTCCTTCCTTCCTTCCTTCCCCCTTCCCCCCTTCCCCCCTTCCTCCCTTCCCTCCTTCCCCCCTTCCTCCCTTCCTGGAATCCTTCCTTCCTTCCTTCCTTCCTTCCTTCCTTCCTTCCTTCCTTCCTTCCTTCCTTCCTTCCTTCCTTCCTTCCTTCCTTCCTTCCTTCCTTCCTTCCTTCCTTCCTTCCTTCCTTCCTTCCTTCCTTCCTTCCTTCCTTCCTTCCTTCCTTCCTTCCTTCCTTCCTTCCTTCCTTCCTTCCTTCCTTCCTTCCTTCCTTCCTCCAATCCCTCCCTGTCTTCCTTCTTTTTCTCTTTCATTACCTTTCTCCTTTTATTTTATTTTTTTCCTTTTTTTTTTTTTTTTTTTCTTTTTCATTCTCCTTGGCAATAATTGGAAATTAAATAATTTTCATGGAGTCACACCATGCTTGGGGCTGGAAGATACTGACCCACCTGTTCAGACACAGTTAGAACAGGTTGACCAGAACTATCTCCAGTCAACTTTTTAATGCTTCCAAGGGCAAAGACTCCACAACTACTTTGGGCATCCTGTTTAAATATTCAGTGATTCTCTCAGGGAAAGATTATGGTTTCTGTGGAATTTCTTGTACTTTCATTTGTGCCAATTGACCCTGATCCTGTCCCTGGGTGACACTGAGAAACATCTCACTCCATCTTCCTTAATATCCTCCATCAGGTATCTGCGTACTTGGATGAGATCCCCCATTTCTCCATCATATTTGAGACTCTAAAACATATTTTCTGCTCAGGCATGCTAGAACAGAAGCACTGATGGGATGGCTATTTTGCCATAACCAGCAGCCTCAATGATGTTGTCTTCCTGAATAATAACAAATCATTAACCACTCTCAGCTGGGTCATATGCCCTAATGAATGTAGTAGTAAATGGCTCACAAATGTGGAGCCTGGACAGGCACCATTGACCTAGGTAAATAAGGTACTGTGCAGAAACCCTCTGGGCCCACATAATTACTGCAATTTCTCTTTAAATGATAGAGCAAGTACCATGGTCCCAGAGCTGTTATTCTTATTAATGACCTCAACCTTTTTTTTTTTTCTTTCCCTTCCTGTTTATGAAATAGTTCCAGTTTTTTTAGCTGCATACTTCTGCATACTTCTTAAGAATTATTGCACTGTACTGTGCGGTTTGAAAAAGAATACTGCAGTCATTAGATATGGAAGGAATTCTTTAAAAACAGCTGCAAACTAACGTGAGGATTTTTTCCCTTTTTTATTTCAACAAAATGAAGGGAGAGAGAAATGTTTGTGTAAATAAATAGGGATCGTCTCCTAGCACGCGTATCTCTGGAGGCTAATTCTTTAATTTTGTAGGCCCATAGCCTAGAAACATAGCTACATGAATTTTTAACATTTAGGCAGATATATTTGTAATATGTTAATGTGTATATTGCACCAGATGATTTAAGATGACATGTAAGCACTGTTCTTACATAAGCAAGACTTAAATTTGCAGTCTGGTACAAGTTGATCTGATCTGTCTGTTTTTGGATAGTATGAAGGTACAGTAATTTCACGAATACAAGCCGCACCAATTTGACCAAAATTTTGGTGGAAACCCGGAAGTGCGGCTAATATTCCGGGGCGGCTAATCTATTAACAAAATTCTAAAAGCTGCCAACACGGAAGTGAGAGCCCGCGGCAGCCCCAAGCCAAGCTGGAGCCCGGCCGGCCCCGGCAGAGGTGGGAAAGCCTGGCAGAGGCGGGGCCAGCAGTGTGGGGGGCGGGCGGCAGAGCCTGAGCCAGCAGGGCGGGGGAGCCCGGGAGAACTGGGGCTAGCAGTGCAGGGGAGCATGGCAGAAGCAGGAAGGCCGGCGGGTGGGGCTGCCTGGCAGCGGGGGAAGCCCAGCAGAATCGGGGCCAGCAGCGTGGGGGAGCCCGGCGGTGCGGGGGCCTGCAGTGCCGGCCAGGGCGAGGAAACGCGGCGGCGGTGCAGACGGGAGGGGGCGGCCGGCGAGCGTGGTGGCGGCGGCGGCAGCCCTGCCGGCGGGGCGAGCGAAAGCGGCGCTCGCGAAAGCGCCGCCGCTCGCCGCGAAAGCGCCGCCGCTCGCCGCGAACCGCGAGCCGCGAGCCGCGAGCCGCGAACCGCGAGCCGCGAAAGCGCCGCCGCGAGCCGCGAACCGCGAGCCGCGAGCCGCGAGCCGCGAACCGCGAGCCGCGAGCCGCGAGCCGCGAGCCGCGAACCGCGAGCCGCGAAAGCGCCGCCGCGAGCCGCGAACCGCGAGCCGCGAACCGCGAGCCGCGAGCCGCGAACCGCGAGCCGCGAGCCGCGAACCGCGAGCCGCGAACCGCGAGCCGCGAAAGCGCCGCCGCGAGCCGCGAACCGCGAGCCGCGAACCGCGAGCCGCGAGCCGTGAGCCGCGAGCCGCGAGCCGCGAGCCGCGAGCCGCGAGCCGCGAGCCGCGAGCCGCGAAAGCGCAGCCGCGAGCCGCGAACCGCGAGCCGCGAAAGCGCCGCCGCGAGCCGCGAACCGCGAACCGCGAGCCGCGAAAGCGCCGCCGCGAGCCGCGAGCCGCGAGCCGCGAGCCGCGAGCCGCGAGCCGCGAACCGCGAGCCGCGAACCGCGAGCCGCGAAAGCGCCGCGGGGCGGGCGCGGCGCGGGGCGAGCGAAAGCGGCAGCGGGGCGGACGGCGAGCCCGGCGGCGGCAGCCCTGCCAGCCGGGCGAGCGAACGCGGCAGCAGGGCGGTGCTGACGGGAGAGGGGGGCCAGCGAGCCCGGCGGCGGCGGCAGTACCACCCGGCCAGCCCCGCCGAGCCGTGGCGCTGAGCTGGGCCACCCGGCCCCGTCGGCAACCATGAGCGGGCCGAGCCTGCCTGGCCCCGCCCCGAGCCAGTAAAACCCGCTATGCCGCGATCCTGTTACTAATTGGCCAATTTGTGAAAGCTGCGCACGGATTCTCGCGACGAACGAAAGTGCGGCTAATATTCGGGGTGCGGCTTATCTATTGACAAAGACAGCAACATTGTCGAGGCACCGGGGGTGCGGCTTATAATCCGTGCGGCTTGTATTCGTGAAACTACTGTACTTTCTGATGCCGTTAAAGTCAAAGTGAAATAATAGGAAAGCATCAGGGACAAGTATGATTCAAGTAAATGTTTGGTAGGAAGACACAGGCCTTTCAAAAAATCTCACTGCTTTAATTCAATATATTGTTTGCAGAAAGCTCTTACAGACTGCAGACCCTTTTCTGCAAATTCTTGAACAATAATCTATCAAAAGTTCTGCTCTAAGTTCAGCCAGTTCTTCTTCTGCCAAATACAGCTTGGGTTTTGTCTCTGGAACAGCGAACATCTGGTAAACAGCAGTTGTTTACCTGCTACCCATATGTGTTTCCCATGCAATTGAGAGTTACACTAAAAAATATATCCTTAGGGTTGAGAGCCAACAGACACACAGCCACATGCATCCTTCTTGTCAGAACCTGGGGTTTGGGTCTGGTTTTGTTCCTATTAAATTGCCTCAAACTCAGTTAAGACAGTATTTGGCATTTTGCAGTATATGGTATTTTTTTAGTGTGCTAAGCACTTACTAATAGAGGTGAAACTTGCAGGTTCTGGCATCCATCAGCACTTTTGCCAACTTAGGCTAATTTAAAAAAAAAAAAAAAAGAAAAGTCATGAGAGTGATATTAAAGTAAAACAATTTAATTTGCCTGCTGACTCTTGCAACTAAATGCATCATGATCATGAGGCCTTCTCTACAAATGCAAGTGCTTGGATTGTGTTTTGTCTATTTTTTCTCCAATGACAGGCAAGGTAATAATTTTGTGGTTTTGGAACATGTGGTTTTCAGACTGATGAGGAGAAAAGAAATAAATCTTGCACAGCTTTTCAAGTGTTTCTAAGATGGTGATATTTTGATATTATTGTAGTTATTCACTTTCTGCGTAAGCAATGCATTAAGATAAGAAAGCATCTATCTTCACTTCCCTGAGGGCACTGCAGCACTTGGAAAATAAAATTATGTTCCTCTACATCTGGATAAATATGTTGCATTTTGAGAACTTTATTCCAAGTGATTATATAAACTTTGGGTATCTGATAATTCTGGTTTCCATGTAACACAGACAAATAATCTGTTGTCACAACTGAAATTTCCCAGATGTAAACTACACAGAGGCACAAGACCAAATCCCTGGTTTTCCAGGTTTGTTTTGTCTGTTTTATTGACTACAGGATGTCTGTTTCCTGCTGGCCTGCCTCCATGCTCATCTTGAGATGCACATATTAGTTTCATGGCCTTTAGTCACCAGGCACTGCCAAACTGCTTCAAACTGAAATGGTGATGAGAATCATGTTACCTGTAGTTATTTGTTGTGCTAGGTACCATCTGCTTTATTACGAGGACCACATAATCTGGGAAGGTCAGATGGCATCACTGATAGGTTATAATAATGCAGTTAAAACATCTTTGGATGCATCAGCACATTAGTCCCGATGAAATACATGTACTAATAAAAAAGTAGTTGTTATTTTATTCTAGATTTGTTGCAAAGACAAAATCATTCCTACAGGAGCTTGAAATAAGGCAGATAATTATCTGAAGAACTCCTCAAACTCTCTCTTGTTTGTAGTGGATGCTTCAAAGGATGTGGAATGAGAAAACAGGGACAAAGATATGTTTTGTAGGCTGTTGTGATAAAAAAGGAGGCAGCAAGTCCAATGCGTGCTGCTGAAAGAGAGTTGTGCAATGAATGAGATTGGCAGAAGCAGTCTGAATTTTATGTGGCATGTGTGGGAAAAGCCGTGACATATTCCATTGTTTTGGTTTTTTTGGTCTGGTGGGTTTTTCTGCTGTTGTTTTGGGATTTTTTTTAGTTGGTTTGATTTGGGTTTTTGATTCTTTTTTTAGTGCTATGGTAAGGGAAACCATATTGATAAAATGTTGGAAAGAAGATGACAGAAGGCAAAATCTAGGTTTATTAGCAGTAGAACTGAGTTTTGTACAGAAAGACTATGAGAATATTACAGCTTTGTGGGATGAGGAAAACAACGTACTAAACTTGTGAGCATGAAGAAACAGAGAGCAGGTATAAGGAAATGAGTTATTGACATCATTTTATTTCTTCATAAGAAGCAGGTCCTCATTCTTCATACTGTTTTTAATTTAATTTATTTTAACTCATCTAATTTTCTATTATTAGGTGGGATAATGTAAAATGAAAGTAGAGTATGTTTGGGGAATTAATCATTTGGCTGTTGCTACTACTACTTGGGTAAAGTAAACTGCTCACATAAACACAGGGCAGGCCATTAGGCACACAGCTTGGAAGCCATAAATATGTGAAAGCAAAAGCTCACCTTGATTTCAGGGGTTATATAAATTTGGGACAGGAAGGAAGAAAAGAAATTGAAATTCAAGGCAAGGGGCACTTAGGCCTATCATCCATTAATCTATCTACTCTACACTCAGATTTCTTGATCAATAGGAAAACGCAGATGAGAAAAGAGTAAAAAGCTGATATATCTTGCTCATAAAACTAAAACATTAACATATTTTTGAGTGTGAGCATTGAGTAAGGTAAGGAATCTAAATTAATTGTACATAGTTATGTTTTCTTAATTTAATACTCAGAGACTGAAAGCTGGTGTCCATGTAGTTTAGTGACTTCCTAGTTTTCATGTTACTAAATTTTGCTGAAGTACCTGTTCTCTATTATAATGAGCAGCTGTAATTTCATGGAGAGAAAATAAACCCAGGGTCTAAAATTACACTAGGGTTGATTTACAGCCCAGTGAATCAAAATGAGCAACTTGGAAATGCTTCAGTGTGAATGGAAAAGTTGTCACTGGTGTGGTATTCACTGAGAAATAAACAAGCTACACATGGAACGGATAAGCACCCTCCCTTTCCTTCACCTCCTCAGATCTTCTCCACAGAAAGACACCCAATAACTATCATATCCCCGTGGGACTGTTGTCCACAAAGATGTGGTTCAGACAGGACTGCTCTTGGCATGTGCTAGTGCTGTGTGGCTGGTCCTCTTCTGTCCAAACTGCAACAATAACAAGGTTTTCCAACTTGCAATGCACAAATAGCAAATTTGTGTCTTGGACAAAGGTAGGAGGGAGAAGTATCCTGAGTGTTTTCCCACAGCAATCTCCAGACCCCAGATAATTTCCCGTTGCTTTTAATTGTAAAGAAATCAAGTATTTTTCTCCTTGTAGTCTTGTGAGTCTCATGATGGCCTTAAAACCAGGCTTGTAGAAATACAAATGGAAGGTCTTAAAAGACTTGCTGTTTAGTCTTCAGGGATTTGGTTGCTCTGAAAGAGCTGCTAATTGCCATCAGACAGGGGTGTTGTGTCTTCAAAAAAACACTTTTTGAAAACTCAGCATAAAACCTATCTGTTTGAAAATACTTTCAAAAGCACAACCATGCATAGATCATTATTGCAAAGATCACTATAAAAAAAGGGAATGGTAGAATTTTTTTTTTGCTACATACCACTGAAATACAGAGGCATTTATCAGGGCAGAAATCAATTGCAAGCTGTTGCTGCTGTTGGAGACAGGCACGTGACAGAACATGCCGAGGTTCATGCAACAACAAACAACTTTTATTGAGTGCCATTCTCCTTATACTGATTGGAGGGTCTGTGCAGTTAGTCCTGATTGGCCAAACCTGTTGTCACCTGGCCAACTGACCAATAGCCTAGACCTGCTCCTCAATGTTCCAGACTGGTCCATTTGGTAATTAATTGTGCAATTAACTCAAAGATGATAGGCGTCATCTTTTTAGATTGGTGAGGCAGGAACATCCACTCTAAAACATGCAAAGGGTCGGACCACTGAGCATCCCATTGTCTGATAATTCCAATCTGATGGAAACTGACAATGAAAATAAATACAGTAATGCACACCTCTGGGCATATCTGGTGCATTTGTCTGTTTGTGATAGATTGCTGTACTATTTCAAGGGTGACTTTGCCACTGTGATTAATTTTCTGGGAGAATTTAGATCAGGATCACCTCTTAGGATATTAAATAGGGGTGCTAATTGTGAGGTCAGTTCTAGACAGGGTCTCAGCCAGTTTATGGTACCCAAAAGCTTTTGTGCATAGTTTAAAGTTTGATTTTTTTATTGAGAGTCTGATTATTTGTGACTGTATTGTCTGATCATTATTTTGTGTCCAAGGTGCCTCCAGGATGATTTCTGTTGCACTTTTTCCAGTACTGCTTGCAGCCCAAATATTTTTAATGCTTGCAACAGGCTTGGTGTGAAAGATCTTTTTGGCTGGGGTTGCAACAAAGATATCATCCATGTAGTGGTAACAGTAGGCCTCTAGACATTGTTCTCCTACTGATGGTCATATCTGAGCAACATACCCTTGACAAATCATGGGGCTGTTTTCCATCCCTTGTGGTAAAACTTTCCATTGATAATGGTGGACTGGTGTAGCACTATTAACCGATAGCACCATAAAAGCAAACTTTGGGGTGTCATTTGTCTGTAAAGGAATAGCAATAAACCAATCTTTTAGGTCCACAATCAAAATATCCCAGGTGGCAGGAATCATTGTAGGAGATGGCATACTGGGTTGCAGAGCACTCATGTTTTTCCATGACTGCATTGATTTTTCTCAAGTGATGGAGGAACCTCAGTTTACCACATTTTTTTTTATAACAAATACAGAATGTTCCAAGGGCTTGCGGACGGTTGTATGTGCCCTTGAGCTAGTTCTTTTACTAAGGATTTAAGGGTGTACACTTTCTGTGACTGTAGGGACCACTGTAGTACCCACACATGTTGAGCTGTAAGCCGTTTTAGGGTTATTGTGGGATATTTTACGCCCTTTAACACAGTGGACCCCGTTAAAAATCTGTCACTACTTGGACTCCCTGTGCAGATAGAACACCCCTGCCCCCAGGTTAAGTGGTGAAGTCATGATATATGGCTAAATTGTGGCTGTTTGGCCCTCTGGATTTATGACCAACACAGCTCTGCTGCTCAAGCAACTCTGTGTGGTCTCCCTGAGGCCAGCAACAATAGATCCTACAGTCGTGGTGGGCCATGATGAAGGCTAAGTGTTGGCAGAGACAATGGTGACATCTGCCTCTGTGTCAATCATCCCACTGACCTTTATTTTCTAAGGTCTTGCCTGTGGCATTGTAATGGTACACACCATATGAGGTCTTGGATCACACACTACCTGGGTCCAATATACCTGAGGGTCTCCAGTTGACCCAAGCCTCAGTCTCCTCATACCTTACAATCTGTTTTTGGGACAGAAGACTGAAAAGGGACGAGTTGAGCGATTTGTGGTTTTGCAGGAATTGTCACAGGTGGTGTTAGGGTTGATACCATAGTGTGTAATGTCCTGTAAAATCAGCATCAATAACACAGTGCACAAAGATACCTTGCAGTGTGGTACTGGACCTCCTGATGAACAGTGTACTCAATCCTCTCCCAATGGGCCCCTGGGACTGGAGAGGGACTTTATGTACCTTCAAAGTATTGATAGTTGTTGAGGCTAAGGTGGAAACATCCATCCCAGCTGATCCTCTTGTCTTTCCTGTGAGCTGGTCACAAAAGCTTGCACAGGAAGGGAGGAAGATGCTTGTATAGAGACCTTTCGGTTTCTTTCTGCTGTTCTGCACCATGTCACCTTGTTGATTCAAAAACCATATATTGAATTGATACAGATCAATTTTGCCAACTGTTTGATATCAAAAGGTGTTACTTCCTCAGTTGTTAAAAATCACAGCATGTTGGCAATGTCAGGAGACCCCAGTCCATGTCTGGCAATGAGCTGACATAACTCGAAAAGAGCTGGCCACTGGAAAAGTGTATATTTATCAGGCACAGTTCCACTGTCTCTTAGCACTGGGTTTACCTCAAGTGTCCCGGCTCCAGGCTCCCAACCACCTGATAGGGGCACATCAATTCTGTCTGCTCCCTCGAAGTCCCTGCTCGCAACCGCAGCTCCCTTTACCTGTTACCAGACACTGGTTGGGTTGGCTGTAGTCACTGGCAGCGCAGTGGCAGTGGCATTCTCTCGGGGCTCTGCAGGTCCAGATCAACATGGTTTTCTCTACCGCCCTTCCCAGCTCTCTCCACTGCTCTCAGCTGTACTCTTTGCTGCACCAGGACTACTGCGGCTCTCCCCGCCGCTCTCCGCAGCCCAACAGGCTGGCGGCAGCAATCTCCACTGCTCTCTGTCCTCCCACAGCATCTGTGGCAGCTTGTTGAATGACGCTGGGGATCACCACTTGTCACTGCTGTTGACAGAATACACCAGTGTTCATGAGACAACAGCCAACTTTCATTGAGTGCTCGTGTCCTTACAAAGTTTTGAATGTCTGCGTGGTTAGTCCCAACTGGCCAAACCAGTTGCCAGCCGGCCAATTTGCCAATAGCTGTCCATGTTCCCAACAGCCTAGGCTTGCTTCTCAATGGCCCGGACTGGTTGACTTATATAATAAAGGTAATTCTATAATTAGTTATATAATCAGTTATGTTTCAGTTATAAAATTATAATTAGGATTACTTATAACTCTTAGGCTTTCAGGTCAGCTGTTAACCACCATAGTAAGCAAACAGCCAGATCTTGGTATTAATTCAGTGGCTTGTGCTTCACAATTAATATCCAAAGCTAAATTAAAAAGATATTTCTACACAGTCGGGACCACATCTTAGGGATTTTATGATAATGAGGAAGGTCCTTAGTTGGCAACTTTGCCTAATTGAAAAAACTTCATTTTAACTCTAGAGATAAAAATTAATTTGCATATTTTCCTTCTCCTTTAGACCCATTTGCAAAACATGAAGCATTGCAGTGCTTCTGAATCAGAGCCTATTGTTTTACTACTACTTTCAGAAATGGAGCTGGCAGAGCTTCCAAGCAGTGCTATGCCATTGCTGTTCACTGCATCCACATAAATTACTGGTAGCTGGGAGGCAGCAGGAATGCAGCTACAGTTGTGACCCAATAAAGATACAAAGATGATGTGCAGAAATTATTGAAATAAGTACGTAGGGATTTGGCTAGCCAAGTTTCTTAGGACTCCAACCCTTCAACGGGAAGCATCATCTCCACTTCTTCCCAGTTACTACAACCTCCCAGGAACATCTGTTAGAACCTGGTTGATACTGGATTAGCTGCATCTCTGCAGGAGTATTGTCTTTATTCAGCACCTATGGAGATGATGATAACTTTTCTTCTGCTGTAGTAACTTTAGCTAAGACTGTGAAGCCTACTGATTCTTAAAATTTTGCCTATATTTAAAATAAATTTTTTTTTTAGGAAATGTATACAAAAGTAACTTTATTACTTAGTTTATAAGTAAAAACATTTACTTTTTAATCTGTGCAAAAAACCCCACAATTTCTTTTCCTGAGCTTGTTTTTATGCCTTTAGGAATGGAAAACTTGAAAGGTTTTCTTTACCTGAGGCAGGTCCCTGCCTGTGCTACACCACAGCTGTATGAGTAGATGTGTGGGCACAAAGTTCTCAACTTGACCCAGACCTGCTGGCTTGACCTTTTACTGCCTTTTAAATGGTCTGTGCATGACTCTGGTCACTCTCTGCCCCCAAGCCTGACCTGGGACTGTCATTCTTCATCCTGACTCATCACTGCTCATGTCAGTCGAAAAAGGGATCCTGGTTTTCCTGCCCCCATGGTGTTGCTGGCCTCTTCCCTAACACCTTTTGCAGGGTTGTGGAGATATGCTTTCTTAAAGTGGGGCCTCGAGCCAAGGGAGAAGTTGTGAAGCCGGAAAAGGTACATACATTTTAGGGCTCCTTCACTTCCACCTCTTGCCCTTTGGACAGCTTTGAGATAATTTCAGGTGCTAGGAAATGATGTTAGTATTAGACTGAAGTGGTTCAAAAATGGGATAAGCTGTGTTTATGACAAAATACAGAAATGTTTCAAATACATCTACCTTTTATTAAATTAACTTTGTCCATTGAGAGCAAAATGCTATCTTATTTGAGCTGTGGCGTTTTGGAGGTTTTTTTGCCTTCTTCTCATTTAGTTTTGTTTGGTTTTTGACAAAGAAAAGCTCTGTAGAAAGCAGTGAGTTGTAGTTAACATTTCTAAAGACACAACATAAAAATACCATAAAAATAGTAAGTCTTGCTAGTTTTCCACAGCTGAAGAAGACCTTGTACAGGCTATGGATACGCTAGAAACTGATCCATGCATTTTTAATCCATACTTTTTTGTTCTCTTTATCTAAATCAGTTTGTGATAGCTTTATTCACAAAAGACCTTGAACCAGAAGAGCTAGCTCCACTACAATCCTAATGAGTTGAGTGAGGCTAAATGGTGCAAGATAACACAATCTAGGGAGATGTTTTTTAATCTTTATTTTTTTGGTGGTGCTGAGAAAAGGCCATAAAATATTCTCAGACACAGATGCTTCAGGCCTAAGTGTTCTTATGATGAGGAAAGAGTATGAAAACTTGCATTTATTCTTCCTTTGGTAGGGAAAGTTGAGAGAAAATTTCTGAAAATTTGTTCCGGATTAATAAGATTTCTACAGCTCTCCAAAGCATACTTTGGTGAATATGTATTTTGACTAGGAGGGACAACTTAACACCCACTGATCTCATGGCGGTTTGTGACAGCTTCAGTCATCACAGCTATTCCTCTTCCCTGAAAGTGGTTGATAAGTTTTGGAGGGAATCATGTCTCTGCCCACTCAGAGGTCTAAGTGCTGTAATTCTGAGTAAGGCACCATTGCCTTTTCCATATATTCAAAATTTTACTGGTCTCTGTAGGCAATTCAGAATTTCCTATACATGAGAATTCCCTATAATGAAGATTCTCAAACATCCATAAAGTAAATGGACATCTGCTTTACTACTGGAAATCTGTCCAATATCCTTCTGAAATCAATGAACTTAATTTGTTGCTAATTCACTCATTTAGTTCACATTTCCTAAACCTTTTACTTTTCTGTTTTGATATACTTGAATTTTAATACCCACAGTATCTTAACCTCTTTGAGTTCACTGCTAGGCTTTCAAATAATGTTTTCTATTAACATTTTTGGTCTCTTTTCACAGAATAATTTTGGACTCCAGCTCTCTATAGCCTCGTATATCTGTTCAGTCTCTCTTTCACACTGTTCTCCAAGGCCAGACTTGTAGTCTATCTCGCTGTCAAAAATGCCAATCTCTTTTGCATTCCATAAATTATCACCAGAATACTTTCCCATATGGCAATATTCCTTGCCATTAATATGCTTTGAGCTTTTTTCAGATGACTCCCTCCCTTACATAACTGTGCTGCAAGGTGCTATCCATGATTGCTCATGCCTGAGTTTAATTTTCTCCTTCAATTAAAACCATTACATTGGTCAGTCAGTAAATCTATTAATTATTTTTCCTAAACTCCAGCCAAGCAAGAAAGGAGAATAGCAGCCAGTCAGAAAATATGTTAACTCCTGAATGTGCTGGAAGTGTAACTTGCAAGGTTAGTAGTTAATGTCACATGCCATCACTGCCTTTAGAATGGACATTAAAATTAACCTTACCTGAAAAGCTGGCCATGGTTTGGATATACAATATTTTTCTGATGCCAAGACCATTGTGACACTTGTGTTTTAGTGTCTGTAAGCTCGCTGATGAGAGTTTGCCTTCTCTCTGGGTGAAGTTCACTCTGAGACTCTGAAAACCATATTAATACATAGGAGAATTGTTCATGAAAAGATGGAGGAAAACATGAAGAGAGGCAGAAAAGCCTCTCTGGAAGAGTAAGGTGTTGAGCAATTTGGGTCTCACTAAAGACAGACATCAAAGCACTAAATGAGAGCTGGGTCATTGAGAGATTAAGTCACTGAAGTTTGAATAGCAGAGAACAGGACTTTGTACTGATAACATTCCAATAAGGGTCCACAGAATGAAATTTTCATCGTGTTTGTTTTAAATTTTTTTGAGTTTCCTATCAGAGACTGACATAAAACATTTAAAAATGACACCAGATGGGGGAGGAAATGTTTTCTTCTTTACTCTTAATTTGCATCTCTCAGAGCCAGCGAACTCTTGAGTTTGCTATATGAGGAGGACCAGAAAATGAAAATGTATGCTGGCCTAATACCCCCAACTCCTTAAGGCCCAGCCCTTTGCCGGTTGAAATGATGCAAAAGCATCTGAAGTGAGTATTTCATGGAATTTGATGGGGATTTTTCACAGTTATAACTTACACAGACTCTTTATGTCTGTGTGTATGCATTGCAAAACCTTAGGTATGTTAGATTCATATTCAAGTTAGACCTATAAGTCAGTTACTGCCATGTGTATAGCAAACTACATAGAATCTACTGTCAAATTTTTTGAATTAAGCTTTCAATTAAGTACTGTTAAAACCTTTAGGCCTAAACTGTTTGTCAAGTCCAGGGCTAGGTTTGGCAAGGAAGTTCACTCTGAATCTTATGACTCAAGAGGATGCCTTAATCCTTTTTGTCCTTACCCTTTTACATTCTTACCTTGTTTGCATCCTTGACCTCCACCTAGATAATTTTTGGTTGATTTTAGATTTTCAATCTGATTTATTTTAGATTTTATATATTTTTTTTGTATGCTTCAACCATCCAGTAAGTAGTAGGGTGAACCTTGCCAATGAACTTTGTAATTTCTTTTACTTTTATATTGATCCTTCTTTTGCCAATACCTTTGCTGGTGATTCTTTGAGTGACCCAAACTATTCATTTGGAACGGCTTGTAAAGAATGTTGAGGGTAGATGACAGATCCGGGAAGAAAAAGTAGCTTCTTCACCTTCTCTAGGGGAAAAAAAGGAAAAAAAAGTGTGTTTTCATTTACATACAGAACATTTTTCCTCATAATTTCTGCTGTTTTATTATGAATGTTGCACGCAGTGAACTTCAGTTGCCAGAACGCTACACTGCATAAATAGGCTTTGTTTTAGGAAATTTCATTTCCACAGGAGAGGATACTATGCCTACAACTTTTCATCATAGCACTTTCAATGACTTTGACTGCTTCCCTAGCTCACAGTTGTAAAATCTGGTGTGGACTTGCCTCTGATAATCAGATTATCTGCAGCACAGCACAGAGGATGCTTTTTCACCCTCGTACTTTGTCTCAGAGGCTGAAGAAAGTTTCATTTTCAATGTCTGACCTATGAGTTCTTTCTAGAGACTCATTTGAAGATGTAATTGGATGCAAAACTGAACACACTCCAATGAACTTTCCACTTTAAAAAACCAGTTGGTGACAGATGCATCATAAGGTGTGTAATGCACAGGAAGTGCAAAAGGCAAACACAGTTTTGTGTAAAGTTTTAACTGAGGGCTGTCTTTCTGTTGTGCTAAGTGTGAGTAGGGACAGAGAGATAAAATCACCTCCTGGACTGCAGCTCGCAGAGGTAATTTTTAATGGATTTATTAACAGTTACTGCAGCACTGTAGACATGGATTGTGCAAGGAAATGGCAGTACATTACATCAGTCATATAACTAAATTTCTCATTATTTTGGTTCTGTGTTTTTTTTCTTACAGCCAGATTCCTTTTTTTCCTCTGGGGTGGTATAGATAGTTCTTTAAATAGGTGAGAGAGAGAGATTCCCCTGGCGTTTGGCTGATTTGCCATGGCATGGGTCAGGGCTGTTCTGTCACAGCTCTATTGGCCTTTCACTAAACTACTGTCCCTTCTTCAGAGATATCCAATCTTAGAATATTTGCTTTGAAACTCTTTTCAAGCCTTTTCTTGTTTTACAAAGATACTTTTTCTTCTGATCCTTGCAGAAAGAAGGGTCACAAGTCTCAGTCTCAGATGTTAGCTTTGCTGTAGATGTGGGCTGTTCCCAACTGGATTCATTGGAACACTGTACTGAGAAACTCATTAACTGTTAGTGTGTGTTAAACAGACAGGAAGCCTGCTGTCAGAGAATCACCAGTAATAAATTCCTTCACAGACAATTAGAAACAAAGTGGAATCTTTGGAACAGGCTTATCAATGCTTGTCACAGTGCTGGAGTCCTCCTGCTATTATTTTTCTTTTGTGCAGTCTCATTTGACCCAGCTAGACAGATGTGATGTTATTAGAGACAGTCTTGTATCACCTGGCAGCCATTCTCCTTTTGATTTTATGTCTGTCAATAAAGTGCTGTGGAGTTGCATGGTATGGCAATGTCAAAGAAGGAATGTCATCTCTCTCTATGTTTAGAGTGATTTTAAAGGACTCTGTCCTTATGTGTAAGTCAATATAGTGAGTGAGGTATAGAAGACATTCTTCAAACATAGAACTGGCCTATTCTGAGATTTTTTTTTTTGGGGAGAGCATCTGTGAGATGAATTTTAAGTGAAATTTAATTCTATGAAACCTTCAACATATATTTTCTACAAAGTTCTTTCTTTTTTTGTGTCATTATTTTTAAGAATCTGCTTATGAGGATGATATATAGATTGCTTATAAATGCTTTCTTTTGTTTTATATGCTTTATAGGGACTATAGAGCTCTGGGCCCAAAGAAGAAGGTTTTCATTTCTGCATTGCTCATTCCACATTATCCCTGTGTCTGCAACCCAAAACCATAAATATTGTATGAAACCTGATAACTTTATTGAAATAATTTGTTATGCCCCTTCTCTTTCAATTACATCACAGCACATGGGAAAGGACTGGAAAATGCCCTCAGTAGTGTTATATTTCAAGGTCTTTATAGGCCCAGAATGGAATGATGCTCTGATAGCCACAAGCTTATGTTGTCTTGAAAGTTTATTGGTATTACACTGAGATGATGTAACTCTTGTGCTCCTCACTCTTTCAGTTTGTAACTTCTTGTCCTCTGAGCTGGCTTTTTAAAGTGTCTCTTGCCTGGGATATGGAAAGAGCACAGACTAATATGTGCTAATCTCCCTGGGACTGGTCAAATTAGCGTGTCCCTTGGATTGTTTGGCTCTGTATCTCTCAATTCTTGTTGAAGTTGAGAAAGAAACAGAGTTCTCTGAATTTGATACAGTCAAAGTGGGGGAAGGAAGAATGAAAAATCAATATGAATTTTTTTTTTTCATTTAACACCTCAGTTGTCTGACAAGATCATTACACTTTCTTTTTTCATTTCTCCTTTAGTCTATTGAAAGCTGAATTGTCAATTTATATCTGGAGAGGTGGCAGAATTATTTCCTTCCTGCATCATATAATTCACAGTGAAATCCATTCCTGAAATAAAAAAAAACTGCTGAGAGTGTGATATGAATAAGACTGGATTTAACAATTAAAATCCCTTCAAAGAATGAGTTTTAGCTTCTATTAAAGCCTTGTCAGTGATAGTGGAAATGCTACTAATTTAATATCTTGCCAATTCTATGAATTTTAATAGTGTATTATCATGTCAATAATTTTATATCTAAGTTTAACTAGCAGTTGGAATCATTATTATAATGATTACTATATTGATTTCCTATAATTGCTAAGCTAGAAGTGGGAGTACTTAACGACTGGATGAAATCCATAAAGCTTGAAAATAATAAGTGTTTATTAAATAGTTGTTCTCTTCAATCTATAGATTAGAGCCCAGGATCCTGATGGTATGTCTTGAACCAGTCATGAATCACCACATAATTTTCTTCCACTTCACCACTAGAAAAGATCAATTATTTGAGCTGACACTAATGCTTAAACATGTTTGGGTATTATGCAGGAAAATTGTGCCTAGCCATGCAAAATGCTTAGAAGAGTTAAATTTGTAAATTCCAGATAACGTGGAAGGTGAATTGATTCATAATATGCCTCAGTAGAGAGAAAATATTGATGTGTGATTTTTTTATCTTACAGGAAGAAAGCTATTGTTGTGGCTTTTTCTGGTTTTGATTTTTTTTTCAGAGGAACCCTAAGGTATCCAAGTGTAGTGGCTCCAGTTTTGATGGAAACTAATCATTATAGACTCATTTTCTTGCCATATGGACAACTAAACCAAACTAAATGATGTGATGTTTTCTCTTGGTTTATTTTCCTTTGGCTAGACCATGTGAAACCTGTTGACAGTCTGTCTTTCCTCCTCCCTCAGTGAATATAGAATAGAGAGAAATTGTATTTTTTCTAATGCATTTTATTCTTTTACACATAATATTCACAGCTACGCATATGTTCATTATATACACCTACCTATGCACACATGAACATTTGTTCTGTGTTTTGACTCAGAAGATTAATTTCCAGTAATGATACTTATCAAGAGGACAGGTAAATTAGGATGTAGTTTATGTCATTGTTGGCATCACAAAATTATTGAAAATGTGAAGAGAAAATACAGGGTGATATGAAAAAAGATGAACATATGGGGCCCTGAAGAGATTACAGGCAGTCTGAAATGGAGTACAGTAATTTCACGAATACAAGCCGCAGCAAGAAGACTAAAATTTTGGTGGAAACATGGAAATGCGGCCAATATTCCGGTGCGGCTAATCTATGGACAAAAATGTGATATCTGCCCTTACCTAGTATCATGCTGGTCCAGTCCCGAGCCAAAACAGTCTGAAATCCATGGTTTCCCGTTGTTCCGACGATGAACCAATCAGAGAACAGCTTATTGCCTGCCTGTGGATGGCGGCGTTACTGAGGGGCTGGGGTTGTTATCGGGGTGAGTTACCTCGGCAGTTCGATAAAAGTGTGTGATATTTCTCTGTACTTTTTAAAGTGTTTTCAGTCTTGTGCGGCTACGGGGCTGGCTGGGCTCGCAGGGAGAGGGCTGGGGGAGCTTCTCTCCCCGCAGGGAGAGGGGTAGAACGGCCACTCGGCTCACAGGGAGAGGGCTACAACAGCCGCTCGCCCCGCAGGGCTGCGAGGGCTACAACGGCCGCTCCCCTCGCGGGCCGCGAGGGCTACAACGGCCGCTCCCCCCGCGGGGCTGCGAGGGCTACAACGGCCGCTCCCCCCACGGGCCGCGAGGGCTACAATGGCCGCTCCCCCTGCGGGGCTGCAAGGGCTACAACGGTCGCTCGCCCCGTGGGCCGCGAGGGCTACAACGACCGCTCCTGTGCCAGCACGAAGATGTGGCTCCACTCGGAGCTCAGCTGCCTGCCCGCGCGGCTGAGCGACTGTTTAAAGGCAACGCAGATCCATTGGGAATGCTCGCAAAATGACCACACTATTGTTCCTGTCTTTTCCGGCTTGTAAATCAAGGGTGTGTCTTTTTTCACTTGGAAACAATGTTTCCGAGGTCGGCAGTAAGCCAGTAAGCCCCAGCGATCCCGCGATTGTGTTACTAAATGACGACTTTGTGAAAGTTCGCGGCGAACTAAAGTGCGGCTAATATTCCCGGTGCGGCTTATCTATTGACAAAGACATCAATGTTGCCAACACACCGGATATGCGGCTTATACTCCGTGCAGCTTGTATTCGTGAATTTACTGTAATAGTGTAGAATTTACTGCCAAGAAAACACATATCAAAGACTATGCACCTCATATGAAAAGGTGATGTGTGCCTTAACGAGCTAAAGAGTATCTGAATATTTACAGAAAAAAGTTTCACATGGAAAAAAGAAAGCTCAAGCAGAGGGAAGCATCTAGTGGAAATGACTGCTCCTCTGCAAATGGCTATATTATTTTACTGAAAAATTCAAGAAGTAATTTATTTTTTTCCGATTCATTTGTTTTTACAGTTTAGCTGCCCTATTTCTTTATTGATAGAATATGACGTCTATCTTGAAGTATTAGATCCATACTGTTGTGGCATTTATTAACTCCTTTAGAAGAAGGAAAGTGTATTTGCTATACCAAGATTTTAGTGATTTTTCTGTCTTTTATTCTCCTCTCACTGTTATGGTGACTAATTACTTAGAACACAGTGCTTTTACTGGGCTCTCTCAAGGCAAGCTAATTACATGGGTCTAAGTAAGTGATTTTTTATGCAGACTTAACTTTTCCATTTCATGAAAAGTAGTTTTATACTGTCTTGAGAAAGAGAAAGGGGGTACTTCTAACATAAGTAGTAAGAAAATTCAAATCTTGATTTTACCTCCAGAGGAAAAAAATGGGAATATAACATACTCCACTGATATTTTTCTTCCTGAAGAGAGCAGGACACAGGCAGTACCCTGATGTTCTCTTTTCACATTTTTAACTTTGTAAATTCTAATATCTCTAAATGAAGGAGCTTCCAGGAACACAATATGGTAGGAGATATTTAAATGACCTTTAAACCAGGTGGCATTCTTAAGAACAAGGTACAGTAATTTCATGATTATAAGATGCACCATTTTGACTAAAATTCTGGTCCAAACCTGAAGTGTGGCTTATAATCAGGTGCGGATTATATACGGACAAAGAACAAAAATTACTGTTTTAGTTTGGAGGACAAGTGTCTGCTAAGAAAGGCAGAAGCTATTTTGAAATGGAGAATGTAAACCCCTTCCCTCCAAATTATTGTAATTTTGAAATCAAGGGGCTTTCAGGCAAAGATATGGGAATTAGGAATAACAGTTCTTTACTAGGGAAATTAAAATAGAAATACGGTACTACAAAGAAACAAACTCCAAACCCTGACAAAGTCAGAGTACAACCTGACACCCCGTCAGGCAGGATGTTGGTAGCAGTCCCATTAAATGGTGGATGCATCCTCCTGCAGTGACAGATGTGGTTCAGTTGAAGCAGTGCTCCTGCAGAAGGTGCAGTTTCCCTCCAGAGGTCCAGTGGTGATGTGGAGAAATCCAGTTTTCCTCTGGAGTCCAGTGGAGAAAGGGGCTCCCTTAGTGTCCCAAAACCTCTGTTTTTATCTTGGCAAGAAATGTTGGGCTCTTCCCCCTGGCTGGAGTAACTTCCAATGGGATGAAGTAATTTTATCAGTCACACAGTGGGACTCAATGGGCCATTAGCAGAAAATGACTTGCTGGAGGAAGGATGGGTTGTGAAAAGATAAAGAACAATGTCTTGCCTGGTTTCAATGGATGGCCCATTAGCAGAATATCTGCCACGGAGATAAGGATCACTGCCCCCACCCTCAACAGATGGTGATAGAATAGATACCTTTTATCACACCCTGTATTGTAACATGCAGCTTATAACCAGGTGCGGCTTATGTATGGACAAAGAATGAAAAGTTGCTGACACCCGGAAGTGAAGCTTATAATTGGTGCATCTTATAATCATGAAATTACTTATTTGGGCAGTCTTCAAGAAATAACCTACTCATCTCAATTTATTTTCTAGTAGATGGCCTTACCTGCAAAACACAACTGCATTTGATATCATGTGCAAGAATTACTCCTTCAAAAGACGGGGATGTGTAATAATATTATGCATCACATTTGCTCCACATTTTGAAAGTCAGGGGAAAATTAAAATACATTATTGTTTGTTTTATTTAAACAGTTTTAAGATCAGTGACAAATATATAAAGATTGTGTATGGAATAATGCAATTGCTGGAAACAACTTATTCAAATCTATTTTTATAATTAGCAAGGTTTAAAATGAAATTCTGTTCTTTAGAAATGGATGATATGATATGACAGAGCTACAGCTTCCACATCAACACATATCTCTGTAATGCCTGTAATAACACATTCGTAATTTGCCTTACATGTTTGCAATATAGCTGGTCTTGTCTCAGATCATTGCACACTGATGTTGCAATATTTAAGACATTAAGTAATGAAGGTAAAGGCTAGAATTTACTGTTAAATCTAACTATTTGATTTGTTAACTCCATTAAAGTGATCCATACATATCATATGGACATAGTTTTTCCTTTTTGGAAAACATCTCAGTTCGTATGATGTTTTTAATGCCTCAGATGATCAGTTCTTAGTGTAAATTTTTTTTTAAAGTATACATGAAAGATGCCTCACAAAATAATAAAATATAGTTATCATTGGTATAAAAAAATCCCTATCAGTATGCCTTTATCAATTTTTCCTTGGAACTGGAGAGAAAAGTAAACAAATTTTCTGGAATAATAATGGTTATGATCTGTGACATGAGCAATGGCACTCAAGCTTTTTAAAACACTCAGAATTTTTTTTTCTGTAAAGACAGATATGATGGGAGCAACTTGGGAAAGAATGTTTTGATGTTTTAGTAAGTCAATATAATTTATTTCCCTTTGTTCTCTTTTTTCCCATTTATACATCATATACTTTCTTTCCAAAACTAAAAAATACGTTCTGCTTTTTGAGCTATTTGTTATTAAATTGGAGGTATTTCATCATCCAGATAAAGATCCATAAATGTTTGCTGTAACTAGTGATAGTATTTACCAGGCACTGATCATCATTTTTCCTGATGTAAAAAAGCAATCAAAATGTTTTAACAGACCACTTTTATTTTTATCTAATATTATGCTGGCCTTCCAAATCAGAAATTTGATGAATCTAAATTCAATGGGCATTAGCGAAAGTGGAAGCAGTTTTAGGAAAAGAGGGGAGAGAGAAAAATGTGTCTAAAACAGTTGGAAATTATGAGGAAAACTGCAATAGAAATATAGGTAAATTATAATATTTTGAATATTATGCTAAACTGGCATCTTCCCTAAAGGACACTTCAGGGGAAGTTTTACCTGAACACTAAATCTATGGAAGCAATTGGATCCCATCACTTCATTATGTTTAGAGACATGAAACTAAGACAATTTTTTTTTGTCAAAATTTTTTGAAAGTTTTTGTTTGGGAGAAACAGTTGAACCTTGCCACCCTTTAAAGAAGGTTTCCTTCACACTTCTAGTGTTCAGATGGTTTTAGAAAATTTGTGTTGTACAAGTGTTAAATTTTCTCATACATTGTGCTAGTGAAGTCTTCTAGGTAATGAAGTGAAAAGCTTGATGCTATGTCCCTTGAAGCTTTGAAATCCCTCTCTTTGCAGTGGATAATATTTGAGTCTTTCTGCTTTTTTTTATTTTTTGATACCAAACACAGTGTTGATAAGATTTCATAAATTGTACTTAGGTACCTAAACTTAAGCATTTAACATCAAATGGGACCAATGTAGAACCATTTTTAATGTCACTTTTCATTGTCACCTAGCTGAGCAGATGCATTGAGATGATTAGAAATAACAAATTAAGCAAACTTTAGATATATATTCTCACCAGTAATCAGAACTCTAAGGTTATGACCCCCTCCTCAAAAGGAATCAATTTTATTGCAAATGAATATGATCTAAATACTGCATTTTGCACCTTCTCCTGCCAATTTATGTTGATTTAAATTACTATGTAATATGATTGTAGATGTTGAATTTCCTCTGGTATTGGATGAAAAGAAATACTTTTTTTCTTCAAGTATTCCTTCAGAGATTTTTCTGTTTCAGCCATTGGAACAAAACTGATACTACTTTTGTAGGGAAAGATGGATTTCTCTGAAATGATACTGCTCTGCTGGGAAACCTGAAATAAGGTCATTGATGAACTTCTCAGCTTCCCATACATGTGCTCTGGTGCAAGAAAGGCTGCTGGCATTTGCAGCAAACTATCTCTGTTTGCACACTAATTCTGTCAAGTTTTTGTACCATCTGTTTCTTGCAAGAAATCAGGCTGACTAGTTCTGGACTTTTTTTCCACGCTTGCTGAAATGGTAAATCTTGGCACTTTAAATGCTTTTGTTCTGTGGTAGCTTTCCATTTCACATGGCTACACCCATGACTTGCAAATCACAGCATGGCTGCTGTGACCATCAGAGAGCTGCTTTAATTATAATAATTATCTCATCCCTTGGAATGAGGGTGTTAATACATGATGAATGGAGTCCAGCCAACTAGCTGACCAAAACTAAGATGCTTTTACCTCGCAGATTAGTATAATTTTTAATTCACAACAAGTTAACTTACAAGAACCACAGTACATATGTACAGTATTCTGACTGAAGTATCTACAAAAATGGCAATGTAAATGTCAGATGACTTTTTCTTTATTATAATAAACTGCTTTAACAAGTGTGTTTGTGTGCTTTGAAGCTATTTTTTTCCTTTATTTTTTGCTGTGAGGGAATGAAACCAAAGAAATTGCTCTCAACATTCCTTCTGGGACTGCAGGGATCTCTACACATGAAACACCAAAGTGTACCTTTACCCTTACTAATTAGACCAATCTTGGATTTATCCCTCACTTACAAACTATATGAAAACTATGAAGCAAAGATTTGGGGATGCTAGATGTAAAAGCCTCTCATTGTAGTGACTACATCTATGTGCACTTTGCAAACTTACAGAATTATTCAAGAGAACTTAAAGAATGAAACAGATTTTGTGTCTCTAATCTCCTCCCACAAAATCCCTGATGTTTCTTGTAGTTTAGTGTCTCTGCTTTACGGTAAGGGCAAGAGCATTCCTAATCAACAGCATGTTGCGGTGGTATTTTTCCAACAGGCAAGAATATTCCTGTCTTCTGCTCACAAATTCTAAAGAACAAATAAAATCAGAAAAAATAAAAGTTTTCAGAGGCGTTAGGAGGAAAACCGAATTTGTGAGAGTACAAACTCTGTCTGACAACTTGATCACACACTTGGTTTTGCCAGACCATGTGCTTGGAGAAAGATGCCCTTTGGGAGGTAGTTTTCAAAACTATTAATTGGAAAAAAGACATGATTTACAAGATGAATGTTTCAATAAGAATCTTAAAGGCTTTCTATTTTCTTCCTTCAGGAAGACTTGGTGAAATTGTAGCAGGAGATGAAGTGCAAATGTTTTTGTACTACCTCAGAATTTAAGGGGCAGCTTTGCCTGAAGTTCCTAGAGTGAGGAGAATTCAAAACTTTTGTACATACTTTCTAAAATAATATATCTTAAAAATCACATTGTATTAAAGCAATATTTAATACAGTGATCTTGGAGTTCTTAGGCAATGGAATGGATCAATAAGAGGCATGATGAAACCATAGACATGTGAATTCTGCTGTTTTGAGAAAAAAAGACGTATTCCTCATTCCAAAGGGTCCAGCAAAGGAGGTCGGACTACAGTTTCTCTGAAGTCAATGGGATTTCAGCTGGAGAAAGCAGTTTTGAAATTCTTACCCCCATCTTCAGCCTAAGGACAACAAACTTCACCCTTTGTAAGGGTACAAAACAGGTGAAGACTGTGGAGGCAAATCAAGGTGACAAAACCAAAGTGGCTGATTTTTCAATTGTTGTTATGATTCTTTCATTTTTATTTATTTATTTTTTAATTTTATTTAGAAATTCTCTGCAACCTGTAAAGAGAAATAGATATTTTTAGGCACTTAGGAGCTCAGCCAAGTGCCTCAGAATTGCCATTAACTGCAGGAGGCATCTCAGAAAATTACCTTCACTACACGGAATTAGGTCTTTGTCATAAATGATAACTGTGATTGAAGAGAGATTACTATAAGCAGCTTACTGCTTACTCTGGTGTGGTTAAGCAGAGCAAAACAAATTTACTGAGCAAAAAAAGATTTGATAAAGCAAAATCCACCTACTAATGGCTGGATTTGTGTGACCTTAGCTTGAAAATTAAGGTTTGTATCAATCAGGGCAGCTGCATCAAACACTGCATCTTTCTTAACTTGTTGGATCTATGTTTCTGTCCTCTATCTTCC
Source organism: Catharus ustulatus (assembly GCF_009819885.2). Lineage (NCBI taxonomy): Eukaryota > Metazoa > Chordata > Aves > Passeriformes > Turdidae > Catharus > Catharus ustulatus. Next base: position 3,736,409 of record NW_024879446.1, read on the forward strand.
ATCCAGAGAGATGGAGAAAAATAGTATCCAAATATAACTTCAAAATCAACAGGTAGAAAACCAATAGACTGTGATAATAAGCAATTTTATAATTCCACTTGTAGGATAACTTAAGTTTGGGAAATAAGAACTTGTGCAGCTGACATTAACATTATCACAGTTTGAGCTTAGTATAATTAAACAAACAAACAAACAAACAAAACCACAACAACATAAAAAAAAATTAAAACAAGTTTTATGGAAAAGCACTTGGCAAAAAGTGCATTTTAACGACTTCAAAATCTTAACTATATGAGATTCTCAAGGCAGTTGATTTTATATTCTCTCAGTGCTTGTCTCTGTCACCAAAAGTACCTGGGCTTATTTAGTAATAATTTGAAACTTATTTGGTTTAGCATGAACTAGTATGGCAGAGAGCAGAGAAATATTCTTGTGGGAGAATTAGGAATCTGGGCAATAGAGTCTCTCTTTCCCAAAGGATTAATAACTATTCAGAGTGAGACTTTTCTGTAGAGAAATACGAATCCTGAAAATGCTCCTGGTCTCATCACAGAAGATGCCATCTACTATTCTGGAACTCTATCATGCTTAGTAATGTTATTTTTTGTCTCTCTGCTAAGTTATTTATTTGTGCAGTTCGGGCAAACCTATCAAAAATTAACACCAAATGTTAAACCAAACTTTTAAAATTAAAAATCAATTTTATATTTAAATTTTAAAAAAAGAAATTTTAAATTGTCTCTGAATTTTGCCCGTCTATTTCTACAAGAAATTGGAATATTTTGAAAGAAATATTTCATTTCCTTTGTGATAGCTCTATCTCACTTCTGCCAAAGCACAGCTCCCCCGTTTTTTCTTTTAAGGTGAAGGTTCAATGACTTTCTGCCAGGGTTTTCCATTTTGTTTTACTTTGGTTGGCTAGTTGTTTTGGGACAATCTCTTTGAAAAGCAAAACTTTAAATGTAGTCAGTTACTTGTACAGAAAATACCACAGGATTGTTTTGAATATCACAGGATCATTTCGATCGGTTTCATAAAATCCTTGATTAGAAATTAAATTGTTAATCCTCTCTTGTGAAAGGGAGTTAAATGGCTGTTACCTCATTAAGAAGCTGATGAAGGTTTTCTGAGTATTTCAAAGTTAATTACGTCTTAAAATCTTTCATGCTTCACTGCAAGGAGAATATGAATTTAAACATCAATTTGACTGAAATTTTATAAAAAATCAGTGGTGTCCAGTAAATACGAAAATTCATTTTAAATGATAATTGATTTTGGGAGAAATAGCAGGAAAATAAATATATTACATAGGCATTACTCTGCAGAAAAGAAAATAAGAAAAAATAAAATCCAAAGGCAATGCAGCTTTTTAAATTTAAATTTTAACTTTTTCAATGGTGGTTTTAAATATTTGTTTAAACTAAGTTTCCCTTTAGAAAATGTTTTCTCTCCCTGGAGTTCCTTCTTTTGTGTGGAACTGATTTCACTTCATTTAAACATGTCTAGTGTAGTGAAATCACACGGGTATTCTAAAATCAAAGTTTAACCTCAAGATCCACATTACAAGGTTCTGCCTTGCTGTCAAGTTTGTGAGTGTGTATGCACATCTTTGTTGTTTTTTTAGAGAAAGTAGGGAGCTTGTTACACCAAAAAGAAAAACTCATTCTATTAATTATGAGTTTCTTATTTGATTCAGCAAATATCCACTTCTGAATATTGGATTTAGATTAATGCGAGTTTTTATATCCCAGACACCTACCCCATCACTGAATTTAAATAGAAAATAACCACTGCTGATTTGTAACTCTGAGTTATCATTGAGTTGTTCTCATAACACAATTGTCTTACACTGCTCCAGCTGGTTTCTCCAGTGCTCAGCAACACTGGAGATGTCCAAATATCCCTCTGTATCCTATGAATAAAACCCTCTTCTCTCTCTGCTCTTCTTTCCTTTGGCAAGTCCAGGTTATCCACTAATGTAGAGAGAGGTTGTTCTTATAACAGTCGGCCAATGTGCAGAACAAAGGAGAGCATCTGAATTACAAATGTCAAGAAATTCTTTCCAATCTAAATTATTCTAGGAATCTGTGATGTATTTTAAAACCTTTCATTAAAACTTTATTATAACTCATTGGTACTTGGGTAGAAAAGGTATTACAGTTTCCAGATTAATTGAACAACCAACATGAAGTCTCTGAAGAAGAAAAGGGGGACAAGACAGAGTAAAGAGCTGTCACAAATCTCTGAGATTCTGAGATGGCTACTTTATGTCTTAGAAATAGAGAAAAGACAGATTCTATCAATGAGATTTCATGTTTAGTTGTAGGAAATGTGGTTTATTCCTAGTTCTTTAGAATAATTGAAAAAATATAAAGGAAATGGAAGTTTTCTAAGAAACTTAGATTTAATTGAAACCCTGTTGCTGGCTACTATTTTTCCAGTTAGGCTCTTTCTTTTTCACTGTTGATAGTAATATTGAGGTGCTTAGCAGTGGTAGCCACCCATAAAGGACAGATGTCAACGTCTGTTGTGGCAAAATGTAAATAACGCAAGCGAAGGATTAACCAGTTTGTAAAAATGGACTCTGAGAGCAATATCTGATGCCCATTCAGGAAAACCAGTTCATGCATAGTCTCATGTATCTGGGCTCAGAGGGATAAAAAGAAAACCTCTCAAGACATTTCTTTATATAGGTAGCACTATCTGAAAATGTTGTACTGTGGAGCATGTAACAATCTAGTTATTTTCTGAGAGATTCAGTCAACCTCATGAAAAAATCATATCTAACACTCGTGATATGAAATAGAAGAGAAGGTTAAAGAAAGCACTAAGCCAAACATTAATACACTCACCCAGCTGTCTCCATGGTTGCAACTGAGATCTAACCTTGCTTAGAGTCTGTCCAGGTGGAACAATATTCACTCACACTAACTGAATGATAAACAAAGAATTTTAACAAAAGCCTTCTTTGGAAGCCTCCCGAGCCTCTGACGTGGCTAAAGGCTATTCTGAAAAAGAGTCTAGAAACCAAGCCAAGGCCAATGAGATTTAAAGAATGGCACCCACTGGGAAACAGTGAGAAAAGAACTGACAATATTTCCACAATATTTCTAAGATTAATACAGAGAACGAAAATTTGAAATCTAGAGCTGGAGGGTTAGCAGAGTTTCAAGACTACCAGCCTACTCTTAAAATGGCTTTGCATTTGAAAGCCTATCACTTACCTACTTAAAGCAGGTAAGTGTCTGACTTTTACAGTTGTTCAGAATTAAGCCCAGCTAAACCTGTCCCTGGTATTTGTGCAAAGTTGTAACTGTGGTTGGAGAGCCAATCTGTACTTCAGGGGTATGTCACCAGGGTCAGTCTTACATTGCTCTTCTAGCCTTTCTTGCATCTGTTTATCTCTCCTAGGCATTAGCCCTTTTTTATTATGATTTATTTTGTGACTTCCTTTCGGTTTATTTCTGTTTGAAATTTACATCTGTTGGCCAGGTTGAAAGCTGGTTTCTAAAGCCATTAGAAAGGCATACTCCCAGATCTTTTCCAGGTAGAGGTACAACATGTGCAGGAAAGAAAATTATATCCTGTACTGCATGTAAAGAAGGCTGTCCAGTAAGTGAAGGGAGGCCTATATCCAGTTTTGGGTTCTTCTGCACAAAAATGATGTGGGTTGCTGTAGAGACAGGCTGAAAGAAGTGAAAGAGGAAAAAAAATATTTGAAAATCAAGTTATCCATTATCCATCTCCTGGTCAATTTTTCTTTACTGAACTAAAACAGCTGATGTTCTTCTTTTACTTTTATTTTAAAATATCTTAAAAGAATAAGATTTGAAAAGTAACTATTTTCCCTCCTTTCTTAAAAAGGTGATTTTAAGATTTCTCATTAAAAGGCAATTTGGCTTCTAAACTCTTCTCTTATAAACTGAACTACAAAATAGATCTCTCTGCTGTTAAATCTCTCGGTCCCCATTAATCTCAGTCATATGTTACTCCTGAGATATATGACTCTCATCCAGCACTATTATATTGGTTTCTTTTACAAGTCATTTTTATTTTGCACTCCAGGGATAGTGTACCTATTAGATGTATATTTTCAGTAAATTCCTTCAAACTGGGTAATCCCAGCTTTTTTATAAATAGGAAATAAAGACTATTGCTTTATAAAGTATTTTTCCAAGATTTAATAATGGTTGGATTCAAACTTAGTACTTTATCCTTCAATAGTATTATCAATAACAATAAAACTGTGCTGAAACAATTTTATTTGATTGGGACATAGAGATAAAATTATGACTCAGTATCAAGCTTGCACTAGACCTTGCTTTTCTGCCAGAAAATTTCCTCTCTGCAGGTTGCCCTGGTCAGCATCATGCGGCACAAAGAAACAAGAGCAGCTGTGCCAGTGGCTGGACAGAGAGCAGCACCAGAGGCAGGCTGAGGGCTGAGACCAGCTGCCTCTGCTGCCCACTCTGTCTTTAGCATCTACTGCCATGCAGGGAGAGATCACTGCCCAGAGACTGTGTGAGGGAGACAACAATTTATTTCCTTTTCCTTCAGTGAAGATTTGTGACAGCCCTGCTAGAGCTGCAAGCAGGTTGGCCTCTTGCAAGGCTGGGGAGAGTCCTGGGGGCTGGGGACCCTTCTCTTAATGGGGTGCAAGGGTCCCCACGGCAATTGGTCCCAGCCCAAGACAGGGGTGGAGGAGCTGAAGCTTCTGCCCTGGGCAGAGGGATCAGTCACTGTCACCACCTCCTGCCAAGGCTCCTGCTGGGGCTGGTCCCACGCCATGGGGACAGGCACAGGTGGGGGAAGGCTGGGATCCCCAGGGAAAGCAGTGTCTGATGTGTCAGCTGCCTCCTCCACACCACAGACTTTGGGGACATGAGTAGGAGCCCCCATCCAGGAGCTGCTGGAGCTGGAGCTGGAGCTGGAGCTGGAGCTGGAGCTGGAGCTGGAGCTGGAGTAGCTGGAGTAGCTGGAGTAGCTGGAGCTGGAGCTGGAGATGGCACTGGCCACAGCGCCATTGTTCTCATCCCTGATGGCACCAGAGCGCAGCAGCCTCTGAGCCTCCTCACTGCACTGGCCCACAATGATGCTGATGACGCCATGCACCAGTGGGGCCGTGTGATGCTCGAGGACAGGCTGCAGCCCCTGGACCAACACCTCGGCATTCAGCCCCTTGACGCACAGGTCGTGCAGGATGGAGCTCTCTGCGGCCTCAACCAGCCACCACCAGTGCTGGAATATCCCCTCCAGCTGCTGGCGTAGCCAGGGCCGCACGGGCTCCAGCAGCTGTGGCTGTCCACGGAAAAGCCCGGCCCACACCTCGGGCAGGAGGCCACCCAGGAACTCCAGCCCTGAGGGGTCCTGCTCAGCTGGGGACAGTGTCCCCTGAGGAGCAGCTGGACAGGACACCATGGAGCCATGGGGGCTGTTCTCGGCCAGGTGGCTGGGAGCTTTCCCTGCCTGGCTGGTGGTCACTGGCAACTGCTCAGGAGCGGTGCTGGCTGTCTCCAGATACTTGTCTGCATGGTCAGAAAACCTGATGGTCTCTATTGGTGTCCTGCAGAGTGGGCACGAGGGATTTCTGTGTGCCCACCGCAGGATGCAGCCCAGGCAGAAGCGGTGGCGACAAGGCAGAGCAGAAGTCACATCCTTCTGAGAGTCCTGGCAGATGGGGCAGTTGCCATCTGTCTCTGCGGCCATTTCAGGAGTGATGGCTCTGGGACTGGCAACAAGATCTGCCAAGAGCTTGGCTGGCTTGATCCTCTCGGCCTTGCAGTCTCGCTTGGTGGGAGTTGAGGCTGGAGCCAAAGTGGCCCTGCCAATGTCTGAATGGCAGCAGTGAGGGGCACAATGTCACAATCCATCCCCCTGTGATGTCACAGTCCACTGCTCTCTGTCACCAGCCTCCACCCCCAGTGAAAGCAAAAAAGTCATTCTAAGTCCTTGGAATCCCAGGATAAGCAGTGAAGGATATGAGGTCACAATCCAACGCTGCCTGACGTCATCATCCACAGGCTGGTGACATCAGAGTCCTCTATCCTTTTGTGAGAGATGAGGTAATATTTTCCTGAAGCCAAAAGGTTATTAGTTAAAAGAACAAAAGGTGTTTGTTCCGTGTGTTTTTATTTATGATTTGGATTTGCTCTAGTTAATTTTTTGGGTGTTGCTGTGGGCTGGGAAAGGGGATAGGTTGAAGTAAAATGAAGTAGGATGAGAGGGGAGGGGAGAGAAAATTAGGTAGTGAGGAGAGAATATTAATTCTTGAGTACCCATCCAATGGGAAAGGGGACAGGAACCACCCTTGGCCAGGAAATGACATAAAATGTAGTAATTTTTTTTGAGGATGAGTGTGTTCAGCTCCTGTGTGAAAGAAGGCCTGCATGCAGCTTGGGTGAATTGTTACTAATAAACAGTTTTCTTTTGCCTCCACAACTTAATCCCCATATAAATGTATCTAAAATTAGTTAATTTCTAACACTGTGATGACAGAGCATACCATCCCTGCAGGTGCACATTGTCAGGAGAAAAACAAAATGCTGTTTCCTAGTTCCAGTTTCCACTTCTCCATGATGATCTCCCTCAGCCACCTGCATCGTGTGTCCTTGACCCTGTCCCTAATCCCTACTCCTGACACCTTGCCATTTTTTTTTTCCTGGGGACAGTCCTGGTCCCTCATCTGCCTCCCTGGGCAAGGTCATCACATCCAGGCCTTTCAGGCCAGGCTCTGCACAAGATTTTGTCCCTTTTGGTTTTAATGTCAGAGTTTGTTCTCTCTGCAGCCCTGCTGGATTGAAGGCAATGGGCACAAGGACACTTTGTAGTTATGTTTAGGACTGTGGAACTGTTCTGCCTCACTTACCCTGTAAAATGGGTCCCTTTAGCGCTGTATAGGGGGGCTCCAAACCCAGGAAGGAATTCTCTCAGCCTTTTCTTTCAGCAGCAGTTGTCTTATTGCCACAATGACAAGTCCAAGCCTCCATCCTGTATCCTGGGAGCACTCCTGAGGTGACAAGGACACACTCTGAAGGACAAATGTGGCCCCCTGGACAAAGAAAATCTGCAAATACAAAATGGTGCCCCAGGGGTGCACCATTTCTGCTCCTGCCTAAGTTGTTCTCACCACCTGAATCCTGAAGAAGGGGAAGGATGCTGTGCCAGCAATATGCAGTCTGACACTTTGCTGCTGACCAATCAAAAGCCCCTTCCTGTTGTTCAGGCTGTGGAAATAAATAAAAATGTGTCCAAATCAGTGCAACCAGGCTCCTAGATGGGTCTTCTGGGCCTCTGTGTGTTGTGAGACACCTCATGGAAATTGACCAAGTGGGTGACAGCTGGAAGCTTGGCTGGAGGAGAGTGTTGGGATTTTTCAAAGATTGGGATGCTGCAGTTAAAAGTTCCAATTCAAGGCTGCTGCTTGGAGGGGCTGTTGACTGTCTTGAGAGACAAGATGCCATGAAGAGAGATCCAGAGTGATTGGAGCATTGGACTTCCTGGGAAAAATTTGCTGCCCACATGGCCCTGACCCTGGGCCTAAAACTGTGCCCCACAGGACGTGGGTTCAACCCATGGTGGGGCACAAGGGGAAGGCTGAGGAAGAAGAGGCCAGAGACTATGTGAGGGAAATAACAAAAATTTGTTTATTTTTTCTTAAATAATGGGTTGAAAGAGCCTTGCTAGTGCTACTGACGGGGAGACCTCTTGCAGTGGTGGGGAGAGTCCTTAGGGTCAGGGGCTTTTCTCTTTAGGGACCGCTGGGGCTGCCCAGGTGAGGAGCATCTGCCTTGGGTGAGACCAGAGGGTCTGGGGCTGGTGCTCTGGACAGAGGGACCTGCCTCCTCCTGGGGCTGGTCCTGCTCTAGGGACACTGGCACAGCTGGGGGGTGGCTTTGACCCCCAACAGGGGTGGCCTCCGTTGTGGCTCCTTCCTCTTCTTCCTCCACAGAGACTTCAGGGCTGCTGGCTAGAGCCCACGTCCAAAAGCTGGAGAAGCTGGAACTGGGGCTGTTTGGGCCAGGGGAGCTGGGGCTGTTGGGGCTGGAGAAGTTGGGGCTGTCGGCGTTGTTAGGGCTGTTTGGGCTGGAGAAGCTGGAGAACATAGAGACAATGGAGAATATGGAACTGGAGCTGCTGGAGCTGCTGCTGGCTTCTGGGCTGTCATCATCATCTGCAGCAGCATGGGAACGCAGCAGTCTCTGGGCCTCTGAGCTGCAGTGTCTCACAATGATGTCGATGGTGTCCCGGACCAGTGGCACTGTGTGTTCCTCCAGGACATCCTGCAAACTCTGGATCATGTTCTCCTGGTCTGGCCCATACACACAGAGAGCATGCAGAATGGCACTCTGTGTGCTCCTTGCCATCCACCACTCATCTGTTTCGATGGCCTCCACCCTCTGGCTCAGCCAAGTCCGCACAGGGTCCAGAATTTCCCGTTCTCGACGGAAAAGTTGTGCCCAGACTTCAGGCAGGACACCACCAATAGCTCGGGCTGGTGTCTCATGAGGAGAAGGATCCGGCAGCACAGGGGGATGGGGGTTGTTCTCATCCTGGCCACTGGGAGCTCTCCCTGCCTGGCTCCTGGCTGCCAGCAGCTGCTCTGGGGCTGTGACGACAATCTCTAGGTAGTCACCTGCATCATCAGAAAACCTGACAACCTCTATTACTCCTCTGCACAGTGGGCATGATGGATTTGTCTGTGCCCACTGCAGGATGCAGCCCCGGCAGAATTGGTGGCCACAGGGCAAAGCAGAAGCCACGTCATTGCAAGTGTCCTGGCAGATGGCACAGTTGCCACTCATCTCTGTGGCCATATTTGGCCCCTGCAACACATGGGGAGAGCTGAGGATCAGGAGAGGCTCTCTGTTGCTGGTGTCAGAACCTGCAGGAGATGGGAGGAAGGAATGGCCTGGCTACTGGAGAAGGACACACCCCAGCCCCCTGAGCCCCATGGCCACCCTGGGGGGATGCTTTTCTGCACAGCTCACCCTCAATGCTGCAAGCACCTGCAGTGCCTGGCTGCCTCAACCAGGAAGGACTGGGGAAACCCTGCTGACTGCTCTGAAACTGGCACTGGGACCTGCCAAGAACAGGCACCACTCAGCACCAGAGAAACCTGACTCGATCCTCCATACCTTGCAGTCATGCTCAGTAGGAGTGCAGGCCAGATCCAGACTGGGTCCAGCTCTGCCCACATCTGTATTTAAGTAGTGAGGGGTCCGATGTCACAATCCGGTGCTTGGTGACATCACAGTCTGCCTCTCGCTGATGTCACCCTCCATCAGCAGGTGACCAGTGCATGTTCCCACCAGCACATGTTGTCAGGAGAAAGAAAAAAAATATTTTTTCTTCTTTTCAACATCTGCATTTCCATGTTGCTCTCTCTTGGCCATCTGCATCATGCATCCATGGCCCTGCATCTCATTCCCGCTTCTGACACCTTGCCAAGGTTTTCTGTGAGGAGAGAAGTGATGGGACCAGGCATCATAGACTGCCTGTGGCTGGATGATGCATCGTCCTGTCACTGCCTTTCCCTGGGCAGTGCTGGGATTTGGAGAACCTGGGTGCTGGTGGCTAGCCCTGGGTGAGACTCTCCCACCCCTGTGGTCTGTGTCCCTGCTTCAAGGAGAAGCAGAAAAGAATGTTTTGCTCCAGCCCCATCCACTCCCACTGAGACTTGCCCACAGTGCCAGGTCCCTCTCAACTTCCCAGGTCTCTGTGTTTCTGGAAGTCAGTGCCTTTGTTCTCCTCCCCACAGCCTCAGGAAGGACCTGGAGTTTCTGTCCCAGCAGAGTGGGGTACATGGGCCAGAGGAACCCTGTGACAAGTCAAGAGAGCCCAGGACCCATAACAATGTGGGCCACGCTGTGCTATCCTCCCTTCTTGCCTCTGGCTATTGTCATCCCTGAGAGTCATCAGCCCAAGCAGTTCTTTCGTCACTTGGAACTAATTTCTCCTAGCTTGAGGGTTGGCTGGTGTGAGTGGAGGTGTGCAACCACCACTTGGCTCTGCCTCAGGGTGCAGAGATCGCTCTTCAAATCTGTCCAAATGGAGGATGTCCATTGCCATACTTTGGTGCTTAACAATCCACATGGAAAAAGATGGAAGTTTGTTTATCAGGACTTCTTTGTGTTGCTCTTTGGAGCAGTGTTTCTCCTTGCTTGAGTAAGTGCCTCTTGAAGTATGCATTTTTATTCCTTTTCACTTGGAATTGGACTTTTAAAAGTCTAAACATGCAGGCAGCAGCTGGAATTTCAGAGTGCCAAGATATTCCCTCTTTTCTGTGGAAACTAAGGCCACAGATAGATACTCCAGGAGATGCATTTCCTGCTTTAAGAAGACTCTTCCCCAAGGTGCTGAGTTCATCTTGAGTTCTTTGCACATCTGTGCCCCAGAACATCCTCCCCTTAACTTGCTGCCATGATCATATTTAATTTCTTTTTCCCTCCTATCCCACATGCCCTGAAATGATGAAATGACACAAAGGGTGGGAATGGAAGGGACCTTTAGAGATCATCTAGCCCAAGCATCCTGCCATGATCAGGGACACTTTCCACTAGACTAGGCTCCTCAGACCCTCATCCAACCTGAACCTGAACACTACCAATGATGGGACATGCACAACATCCTTGGGCAACCTGTTTCTGGTTTCACTTAAGCGGAGGAGCAGAATTCCCTCCCATCACCTGTTGAACATCCCTCTTTAAATACAGGTACAGAGGTGTTTCAGGGCTGCAAGTACACAGTGCCAGCTCATATCCAATGTTTCGTTTCCTCATATCATCCAGTCTTTCTTCTCAGGGCTGATCTCAATCCATTAATCACCCCTACTGTTTTGTTTTTTCCCATTCAGATTGATTGGTATGGAAGGAAAGCCCAATGAATACCATTAAATTTACGTGTTTCAGGATGGACTTTGAAAACAGGGTCTTAGTTGCGACCCAGCACCTTAGGCCAACACCTGCCAGAACAAAACATAAATAAAGAATAATTAATATGAGGGGAATGGTAGAAATTTCATGAAACTTCATGAAAAATGGTTTTGAAATTTCATGTCAAAAGAGAGAACTTGTGAAAGTAAGTAATTCTTGAAGGAAATGCCTAACAGGAAAGCATTCTATAAGATGCTGAGCAGTTGCAGGGGGCCACTGCAGACAGCAGAAAGAAGGAGGTCTGTAAATGCAGGGTGCTCAAACCATCCCCAGGTGACTTTTGAAAAGCCGTCCCTTCACAGGGCAGAAAATCAAAAGCAGCTGTGACTTACCTTCACCTGTTGAGAGGAGACGGAGGAAGATCAAATAGTTCTTTTAGAATTTTCTGCTTGCCAGAAAGCAACCACACTAAAGCACTTTCACATGGACAAACCACAATTTGAAGATGCATTTGGAGCTCCATTCTAAATGTTTGTATTTCCTAAGTGCTTTTCCTGGGATTGCTGCAACTCTGCTCTGAAGGAGCCTGCAAGAGGGGAACTGGAGAAGCTAAGCCCTGACCAGCAATTTCTGCACACTGTTTGCTCCTGACCAGCACCTGAAGACTGTAACATAAGCCCCATGTTGGACAGGGGCTTCCAGGCTCTGATCAGCTGCTTCCCAGTATTAGCTGTGGCAGCCAGCCCTATGCTAACTGCATTTGGTGACATGGGACAACACAGATACCGGGCACTTGAGTGCAATGAGGATGTAAAGAGACACAAATACAGCCATGTGCAAAGGGTTATGAAGCAGACACTGGGTCCAACAGAGGGCAACAAAGGTGAAGAAGGAGCTGGAGCATCTCTTTTATGAGGAAAGGTTGAGGGAGAGGTACAGTGTCAAGGAGAGACTTCTAAGAGGGGACCTCATCCCAGTCTCTCAGTGTCTGCAGGGGGATCTCAGAACATGGATTAGGCTCTGCTCCAGGAGACCCAACAATGGCACCAGAGGAACGAGCAAGAACTGATGCCCAGGAAATTTTACCTGAACATGAATAAGAACTTCTTCCCTGTGCAGTGACTGAGCCCTGAACAGACTGCCCAGAGAGGCAGTGGAGGCTCCCTCACTGGAGATATTGCAGACCCACAGAGACACAATCCTCTGCCACGTGCTCTAGGATGACCCTAGAGCAGGGAGGTGAGACCAGATGACTGGCTGTGGTCCCTTCCAACCTGACACATCCTGTGATTCTGTGAACTGTGAAATTCTAATGCACTTTGAATGGCAAAATTGAAGTGAATGTGTAATGGGACTTTGTACATAAAAAGAGACCTCAGGCACAGGCTTAACTTTGTCTTAGTTTTCTGTTCTTCATCTCTACTTTTAGGTGACTGCAAGATTTGTGCAGTGAAGCAACCAGGATAACAGGATATTTCTGTTGCTGAAAGTTCAACATGCTTTTGACCCATGAGAAGGGAAGAGTTTGTGACCATTTTTGAATTACAAAAGTGAATTATTAGAAGGGCTCAGGAGGGGGATATATCTGGCTCCAACTGCAGCTAAAGTTTGTGTTTTCTGCCTTGCTTTGTTTCCCTTCTTTCATTTCACACAGATTTCAGGGAATTGTCTTGGAGCCAGTGATTTTTGTGTCAGAATTTTAATGTACCCTCAGGGGCTGAAACCTGACATTTTAATAAAGTGCTTGTTTATAGCAACTGTTGTTCGAAGTCAATGTTTGTGAAAAAGTGAAGGTTTCTATATGAGTCTACAACGTCATGTAGTCGTGTAGCAACTATCACAATTACTGCTCAGGCAAAGGCTGCCTTTCAGTTTTATATGTTGAACCAAAGCCTCAGGGAGCTGTGTCTGACTCTTTCTGGTCATTCCCTGTGCAACCTTCTTGTCCTCCTGGGACTCCTGCTGAAGTTCTGCCTTGTCCTCACTCAGCCGTGGGGAGAGGTGGTCATCCCCTCGCAGGGCAGGACTTGGGACACCTCTGCACAGCTATAACCCTGCAGAGAGATCCTTGGAGCTGGCTCTCCTCATGCCTCTCTCCCCAGATACTGAGGATTGGGTGAGATTTTCTGCATGCTGACAGAGCTCAAACCACAGTGTTCATTATTTCATCTGTGGAGATGACCAAAGGAGAAGGAGGGTCACAGATAATAAACGTGGAGCAGGAGAACAGATTCTTTACACCATTTTGGTCATTTCAGTGGGCACACATCCACAAGGTGTCCAATACAACATTAATTTCACTCAGAGAAGGATGTCTGAATTTCTGACATGATCTGGTTAAGGATACTCAAGACATCTGAACTTCTTCTTTTCTGGAGCTTCACTATTTTAATCAAACCGTTGATTCCCAATTCAGCTGCAAAAATAATTAATTATCAAAAAAAATGTGTTAATCTTACTTATGCTGTTGATTTTTGAAATATTAGATCCTATTATTTTTTTTTCTGTGAATTGGACTGTGTTTTGCTGAAGGGTTTTGGGAGAAAGAAATCCAGAAAGTTGATGACTTCTATTTCTGACTTTGCAATAGTGGGGAGAATTTTATTTTATTATTGTGGGCCTTCTCTTCTTAAGAATGACTCTTTATAGTTTGTATTGCAACCATACAAGCCTTAATTTCAGGTTCTCAGAAAGCCAGTAAATTTCTTTAGGAGCACTGCTATCATTTGTCTGATCCAAGAGTATTCTGTCTCAGACCGTGAAAAAAAATTATTGAAACAGTCCATGTACAAACAAAAGGGAGGGGAGCCAAACTTCTCATCTGCTCTTTAGTCTGTTGAGAGCGGTCATGAAGTAGCAGAGAGGAAGATGCAACAACCACCAACTATAGCTTAGGCAGATGAAAGATACCCACATGGAAATAGCAAGTAATGTTAACCTTTTTCTACCCTGCGTATTGTAACTTTTATTCTCTCCTAGGAGTTCATATTATTAAAGACTTCTCTCAAGACTTCATCTTATTATTGCAATAAAGCAAGATCACTACCATTGATTAAACTCAACCACGAGCTAAGTGCTGGCTTACACCAAAACCATTTTTATGGAATCACACCAGATTTGTAATAACACAAACAGCAGCAGAATCTTTTCACCCAATTGGTGTTTACTAAAATGCCACATTCAAATTTTTAAAGGCAGGAAGAGATTGAATCTCTTCACCAACTTGCAACCTGAACTGCACTGAAATGTATGAAGTGAGCATTAAAAAGAAAATTATTTTAAAATGCTCTATTCAAAGAATGAAAAAAAATCCCTCCCACAACACTGGATTGCACTCCAGCCAGGAGGAGCACATGCTCCTTCTGAAGAGAGGATGTGCATAGGAAATAGACTTGCATTGGCATCCCAAGACATGCCAGACGCTTTTATGAGCAAAATTTTCACAAGCAATAGTTATTTGGACACGTCCCAGGATTAGGTTGCCCAATTTGAGGTACAACAGGGCAGCCTGAATTTTGAACTTGTCCCTTTCCAAGCCAAAACCGAGTCCCTCAAACTTCTCTAGTTTTACCTCTAATTTGTGAGTGGCATCTTAATGAGTATTCTTCATTTGATCTCCCTTGGAAATTGATTGCCTGTAGTCTAGATGTTAAAATTAACGTGCATTTCTGGCTCTAGCCTTTGTCCTTCCAGGCCTTTCTAACATGCAATTTGCATCTCACTGTGCAGTGGATCATATTTGCCTCAAAAATCATGGGTATGAAAATGTGACTAAGCTATGGATGGAATTTTTCAATAAAGAGCACAGGATTAGGCATCTTGCAGCCTGTTACAGTTGGGAATCTGTATGTGAGGGAAGCTTCATTAAATCAATACACTATGGATTATTTAAATGTGAAAATAAATCCATGAGAGCAGTGATCCAGTCATGTCCTTTTACTTCCAGTTCCTATCACAGAATATCTTTTCAGTCTGTTCTGCTAAAACATGAAATTAAATGTAGCTTTGTCTAGTTTTTCTGCTTGACATCACCTCAATTTCCACGTCTCCTCTTATTTTTGTTCTCCTTGCGTGGCTTCCATCCCTGGAGCCTGTCTCTGTGGGATCATTAGTCTTTCTTTGTGCAGACATCCAGAACACATTTTCGGTGTCACTGGAATGGTGCCTGAAGCTGTTTTGAGGAGCAGCACACGGTGGCTGGAGCATCCTGGTCACCCTGATCATACAGCTGCTGCCAATCAGGCAGGGCTGTCTGTCTTTCTCAGTTTGAAGGGAAATGATCCATGAAAACATAACGAAATAAACAAATCTTTGGCCAAGATCTGAGCTTGGATTCAGACACCCTCCAGAGGTGGGCAGGCTATCCGTGTGTCCTGCACACTGCTCAGGTTAGCACTGTAAGGATGGAGCTTGGAACTTGTGGTGGGACTGTCTGGATTGTTTAATTTTTAAAAGTAGAGTTTGAGATATATCAATGATTTGAACAAGTGCTCTGACATAATCTATTACATAAATAATGCAACCTTAAATGACCATTTTCCATCACAAAGGTGTGTTGCAAAAAAATTTCTTACACATTAAATTCCAAATTATTTTAAATCGTTTTAAATTCAATTCAAAACTAATTCTGTACAAATTAAGTGGACAGAATTCTTTAGAGCTTTACCTTTAAGTCACATTTTCACCTCTTTGCTTTACACAGTCTTGCTTCCTCCGGACAGAATTACAATGTAAAATGGCAGTTCGATTTATCTAGGAAATGCATATATGAAGCTTCAGAGCTCAGATATTTAAAATTTATAACTTTCTTTAAATGACCAATAAAGTAATAGTGTTATTAGGGTAAAAAGGAGTCTGCTGTGGAATTCGTATTACATTCCTTTCTGGTATAAAGGCCAGGATGACAAACAAGTAAACAGATTTAAATTCACAATATCTCATTTGGAGGTAAATATTGTGTTTAGTTTGCATTTTTCACTTAGTGTGAATACAATAAGTCAATGTGATGCCTGGAAACTTAAATGCAGAACAGCTTTGCTAACCCTGACTGCTCTCATCATGATGAGGGGACTGCTAGTGACAGTTTTCCTTTTTCTCCAGACCAAGGCTGCCAGTGTTTCTGTGTTTGCATTAATGAGAAAGGTAGAGTGTAATTTTGTGGCTTAATGGAGGGCAAAGCAATGTCTGAATTCAAATTATTTCATTTTTTTTCTTTGGTTACATATTTTCTTTCACTAGTTTGAAAGTAAAGGAAACACTTTTAGGAAATGCTGAGAATTCTCTGAGTCCTCAATAGCAGCCAAGTAACTCCTCAAACCAGTTTCCCTTGAGCTAACTAGCTAAAAGTGTGAGGTCTTTTCACTTCTTTTAAACACAGAAACCTCCCTTCAACAAACTCAAACCTGTTTTCTGAATCCTCTGGAAAATCTGATTTATTCCAGAAAGTATAATTTTGAATGTGCATATCTTCTGCTTATCATTCATTGAGGTACTTCTTCAGCCAGACCAATAATGTTCTTTATAATGGTTTAACACAGCTGATTGAAACAAAGTCACTTGAAATTTGACCTCAATTTTCAATGATATTTTGAATATGAGAATGTCCATTTGGGGGTGAAACAGAATGAATTTGCACAGTTTCATTATGGCTTTATGTTCAACAAACAGTCTCTCTTCACCTACATTCTCTGACCCTAAGCATTACAGTAAGACCCTGGCTTTGTAAATGCAGCTCAAATGTAACAGTTTCTGCTATTTTCCTTAATGTTTTTTGCAGAAACTGAAAATATTCAGTTGCAATTTGCCTCATAGCATTCTTTGTAACTGAGGGACTGAAAGAAACCCCACATTAATATCTGCCATCAACACAAAATATGTAGAATAGCATTGCAAAGATTCTTCATCAGTATTCATGTTTTGCTTTATATATAATTTTATTAAACTTATACTATGGAAAGAAATTTACCTAGCATCCTTTCAGTTCAATTATAGCAATAGTTTTTCAGCAGGATAATTTTTCTGCAGGATTAGACAAGAAAAGTAATCACTTCAGAAAATCCACATACATGTGCAGTATTCTCATGGCTAGTTTCACCTTGAGAAAATGTGGAACAGCTGCATCTTTATTGAATGAGGCAATGAGAAACCTAATCTTTCAGGACAAGGAATTCAGCTGAACCATTAAATTACAAAATGACCCTCCAAAAATCAGAGCAAGGTTGTTTAGACCAAATAATGTGCAAATATTATGGTCCAGTGTGTTCTTTGCAAGGCTGTATTATTTATAGGTTGGATTTACATCAGCACCTCCAAAATCCACAGGATTTCTTGTGACTGCTACAGTAAGGCAAGGAAGTCATGGACAAGGAAGAAGAGAGGGACATGATCTGAGCAGCTAAAAAAGGATAGGCAGTGTCACCCTTCAGGGGCAATACTTGAAAGCAACCAATCAATAGGAAGGGAGAGTGTGCTTTGAGGAATCTTTGCAGAGAAAGATTTAAAGTTTGTAGAGGGGCAAAGCACTTAATTTGTTGGTAAAAACTTTCCATGTGATCTTCCACTTCCTTTCACTTACAGTAATTTCATGATTATAAGCCGCAATTCCAGGTGCAGCAACTTTTCGTTCTTTGTCCATATATAAGCAGCACCTGATTATAAACTGCACTCTCGTTCGCAGCGAGGACCCACGTGCAACAAAGTGATGAATTACTAACTGAATCACAGGATCACAGAGTTTACTGGCTCAGCTCGGGCCGGGTGGGCTCGGCTCACTCAGGGCTGCTGACAGGGCCAGGTGGCCCAGTTCGGTGCTGCTGCTCAGCAGTGGCAGGCGGGGACGGAGCCCGCCCGCACTTGCAGCAGCGCCGGGAGGGAGGCACGGAGTCCCCTGTCTTCCCCTTGGGCTGCAGGGCTGGCAGGAGGGAGCCCCCTGCCTCCCTCCTGTGCTGTTGGCGGCAGGGAGCCCACCTCCACCCGCTGCGCAACAGAGTGACCAATTTGTAACAATTGCGAAATCCCAGGTTTTACTGGCAGGTGCTCGGCTCAGCACCTCGGCTTGCACTTCCAGGTTGGGAAATTTCAGAACTTTTTTTCATATATTGGCCGCTCCTGAGTGTAAGCCACATTTCCAGGTTGGGAGCAAAATTTTAGTCAAAATGGTGCAGCTTATAACAGTAAAATTACTGTAATTTCCAAATTAAATACAAAATTTGTCTCCTGTGTCCCTGTGGTGCTTACAAACAGAAGTGCATCCTTCTTCCAGAAGATAGGAAGAGGATCACATACTGAAATATTCCCTGAGCTTCATGAGCATATGTCCTTTGTCTCTCTCTACTGCACCTCCTTCCATATTAGAGGTCCACAGGTCACTCACAGTAAGCTGGTCCAGTGAGTGGCAGAGAATTTCGGGGACAAATACCCTGCTCTCTGCAGAGCTTGATGGGATTGTTGCAGAAATCCCAAGGCCAAATGGCTGAGAAAAGAAGACAAATGGGAATTGTCATGATGAAAAGGAACTGGTGCTTGCGTCAAGGTTTTAGGGAGAAGTCTATAGCAGAGCTGTCTCTCTGAATAGTGGCATCGAGTCAGAGGAATAGTCAGTGAAATCCAAATCTCAAGAGGAATGGACCAAAATGGACATGGAAAAAAACCTGTCTTTCAAAAAATTTAGAATATACCCCAAGAACTGTTACCACAACAATGCTCATGTTGTTGTTTCTCACTTACACCAATTTTTACCAAACCTTCTTTCACAGCCTCAGGTGATTTGTGGCTAAGAGCTGACACGCTCTTGAGCGCATGTAATGCTCAGTTTGATGTAGCGCAAATCATGCATCCAGCATACAGTCTGATAGTTTCTTCCAAAAGTCCCTCTGGGGTAAAAGGAGTGCTTGGTTTTCTTTAAATGTTTCAAGGATGCGAGCCATTCATCTAACTGATTTGCAAGCTGCCCATAGTTTGACAGATGATAAGACCCTGGCACTGGCTCTCAGTGAGCTCCTAGCTGGAATGGGGCTTTAGTTAGTATTGCAAAGTTTGTCTAAATGCTTCCATTATAATTCTTTATCAGTCATTTTTTAAATGTCTACAACAGAGTGATTTTTGCTTTTATGTTTTCCTTTTTGTTCAGCTTTTATCTTTGGGAGCTCTTTCTCAGAAAAACAGAAGTTCTCTTCTAGCTATTGTGGGTCTTGCAGAAAACATTTTCATTGGGCATGACTAGACACTGGAAAATATTTCATTGCCTGAAATTCTGTGCTGTTTTAGATTTTGTTCTGGTACTTTCAACTAAGGCCCTGAATCCTGGTAAGGAGTCATGCTTACAGAACTGTGTCCCTAAATGGCAAGCCCACAGCAGAGTTAGTAGGAATGGACACCTGCAACAGAAGACTTCTCTGGGACAGTTAATCCCCCAGATCCAGAATGGAATGCAACAAAGTAAGAATTGTTTTAGTCTGTCAGACCAAATATTTACTAAACCCTGTCATTTATTAGCCTGCTTCCAAAATAGAGAAACAACAGATAAAGAGCGACAAACAAAAGATCAAAACAAGCACAAAGGCCTGCCATCCTGTGCTTTTTTTCCTTCGTCCAACATTTTGTAGGTCACGCATCTCTTCAGTCAGGTAGGGTGTCTTTTTATTAAAAGAAAAAATCGGCAGAGTTGCTTTAAAATTGTGTGTAACCTCCATGTATATAAAAAGCATTAAATAATTGATCTTTGCAGAGGAAAAAAATCTGAAAACTGGTGAAAATAACTTTGAGAAGACATGTGCTGTTTAAGCCACAATGCTGGCCAGTACTGTTGGCCACTGATTTTCAACATGGCCTGCCTTTTGAAACCAAAAGACAATTCCAGCAAGAAGTGAAGCTTCTGAGATGTGAGTAACAAAGAAACTGGAACTTGACTATCATTTGAAGTCATTGGAGGCTGACAGATGGGGAAGCTGGAAATCCGGGGATCTCGATTCCTGAAATGCTGCTCCAAGGCACTATGAACTTCCAGGACTAAAAGCTACAGGGTAGATCCATGCTGTGAAGGATTTCCTCCAAATTAAAAGGAGGTATTCTGAAATCTAACTCCAGAGACATCTAGGTCAATAGTCACATATTGAATTATAGCTCCCACTCGTTTCAAGATAAAATAGAAGACTTCCTTCTTATATGTGCAGTTCCCTCTATGTATAAGCTACCTTACCAGGACTTTTTTTTCCATCTTGTGTTGTGGTATTCTGTGCCTGTCAGGTGCAACAAAGATAGGCAACCCGTATCTGCAAAGTTAAACATTAAAATCAAGGTTTCCAGAACCTGAAAACACACCTGTGTATGACAAAGGAGAGAAGGGTAGGAGGAAATGTGCACAAAGACTCTGAGAGGAAAAGAGAAGAAAGATTAAAACACTACTCATCCCTGTCCATTATTCCACCTAAGTGAACAACTTGGTGTGCAATAATTACAGTATAATATAATAAAATGATCAGCCACAGCATTAGCGACTAAAAGGTCACTTTATTTTAACAATACACTGCTGGTGTGGCGATGGGGCTCATCACTCGTTACTAACACAGTAGATAATATACTATTTCAACTGGATTCTGTCCAGTAGTGTGTAGTGTGCACTGTTCTGTGTGAGATAAGTTGAGTGGTCATTGCAATTTTAAATAACTTCTAGTGTCAAAAATAGGAGTAAGCTTCTGGTCACCATTTTTATTACAGTAAATTCACGAATACAAGCAGCACTGAGTATAAGCCGCATCTCTGGGTGTTGGCAAATATTTTGGTTTTTGTCCATAGATAAGCCGCACCCGAATATAAGCCACTCTGTCGTTTGCAGCGAGGACCCGTGTGCAATTAGTAACAGAACCGCAGCAGGGCGGGGTTTACTGGCTGAGCTAAGGCTGTGCAGGCTCGGCCCGCTAGGGGCCGCTGACGGGGCCAGGTGGCCCAGCCTGGTGCTGCCGCTCGGGGCCACCCGCCACTGCCACTGGGCTCGGTCACCCCGGGTCGGCGCTGCCCCGCGGTGGCAGGCAGGGACGGAGCTTCCCCCGCTCCTACGGCAGCGGCGGCGGGCGGGGACGGAGCTTTCCCGCACCCGTGGCGCCGGCGGCAGGCGCGGACAAAGCACCCCGCCTCCTCCCCGAGCCGCGGCAATGGCGGCGCGCACTTCCCGCCCCCCCCCGGGCCGCGGCAATGGCTGCGCAGGGCTCCCGTCGGCTCCCGGAGCCGCGGCAATGGCGGCGCCCCCCCCCACGTCGGCTCCCCGGGCCGCGGCAATGGCGGCGCCCCCCCCCCCGTCGGCTCCCGGAGCTGCGGCAATGGCGGCGCCCCCCCCCCCCCGTCGGCTCCCCGGGCCGCGGCAATGGCGGCGCCCCCCGTCCCCCCCCCCCCCCCCCCCACCTCTCCTGCCCGGGCCGCGGCAATGGCGGCGCCCCCCCACCTCCTCCCCTGGGCTGCAGCAGAGGAGGAAAGAGAGCTCTCCCGCCTCTCTCCCCGCCCCCCGTGCTGCCTGCAGGGAGCCAGGGCAACACGATAACACTGTAACAATTGCGAAATGCCGGCTTTTACTGGCCGGTGCTTGGCTCGGCACTCTGGCTGGCATGTCTGGGGTTGTAAATGTCAGAAAATTATTAATATATTAGCCGCACCCGACTATTAGCCGCACTTCCGGGTTTCCACCAAAATTTTTGTCAAATTGCTGCGGCTTGTATTCGTGAAATTACTGTAATCTTTAATTTCAATTTGTCTGTCAGATATTGGCCTCCTGGATCTGGAAATCATTGAAAAACACCTTTTGTGCTGATTGGAGCAGAACAACTGACTCAACCATCATAAGACTGTTTGCCCTTGACCTCACATTCACAGCAGAGTCTTTGCAGAGCAATAGTTGCCTATTGGGTTCTGGTTTAGGCACTTACACACTTGAAGAATCCACTTCAAATCAACTCATAAAACTGCAAGAACTAAGAATTTTAATAGAATCCTATTTCTTTATAGTTTTTTTTGCTTCTTGATTCAGACTTTCACAAGCCAAATCATATACGAAGCAAGATTTTCAAATGTACTCACATTTAAGGATGTCAGACTCAGCTACCGATCAATTCCAACATTTATAGATTTATTCAGTCCCCTGGCTCTCTGGGACTGACCTAATGGAGACCTCACAAATGCCTTCTGGAAGTCAGACTGGAAAGGTAAGGTCACTTCCCAAAGGCATCGTGGTCTGCATTGGCCTTGTATGGGAAATGGGAAATGAAGAGTGATGAAGTTTCATAATTTAATGTGAAATAATGAGGAGGTTCCCTTAGGGCTGCAGGGGTCATGTCAGTCCCATCATGGCCTCTTGCTGTGCTGGGGAGAATCCAGAGGCCTGGGAACCTTCCTCTTTTGGGCACATGGGGTCACTCCAGACAAGCAACCCCTGCCCTGACTGACAACAGAGGGACCTGCCACTGCTGGCTGCTCTGGCTGCTCTGGCTGTTCCGGCTCCTGCTGGGGCTGATCCCACTCTTCAGGGTCGGGCACTGGTGGGCGGTGGCTGGGGACCCCATGTTGAATGACCTCTGAGGTACCAGCTTCCTCCTGCATGCTGGAGCCACTGGCGGGAGTGCTTCCCTCAAAGTTACTGGAGCAGAAACTGCTGGAGTTGGATCTGCTGGAGCTGGTCCTGTCTGCTTGGCTGTTGTCCTCCTCCCCGGCAGTGTGGGAATGCAGAAGCCTCAGGGCCTCCTTGCTGCACTGGGCTGCAACAACCTCGACAAGGCCATGGACCAGTGGTGCTGCATGCCCCTCAAGGATGACCAGCAGCTTCCGGTTCAGGGCCTCTGCATCGAGACCACAGATGCAGAGATAGCGCAGGATGCAGCTCTCTGTGGCCTCAACCAGCCACCACCGGCCCCGGCGTATTTGTTTCAGCCTCTGGCGCAGCCAGGGCTGCACAGGCTCCAAGAGTTGCTGGTTTTGCTGGAATAGTCTGGCCCACACCTCGGGCAGAAGGCCACCCACAGGCTCTGGCCCTGCAACCCCCTGGTCAGCTGGGGACAGTGTTCCCTGAGGATAAGATGGAGGGGGCACCTCAGAGCCATGCATGCTGTTTTCATCCACAGGATCAGGAGTTCTCGCTGCCAGGCTATGGCCTTCTGATGACTCTCTACGGGAGGTGATGACCAATTGTATGTAGTCCCATTCATCCTGCTCGGAAAACCTGACGATCTCTATTGGTGTCCTGCAGAGTGGGCACGACGGGTTTCTGCGTGCCCACCGCAGGATGCAGCACAGGCAGAAGCGGTGGCGACAGGGCAGGGCAGAAGCCACATCCTTCCAAGAATCCTGGCAGATGGGGCAGTTGCCATCTGTCTCTGTGGCCATTTTTGTTCTCCATCCAGACTGGCCCAGGCTCTGCTGACATCCAGATATAAGCAGTGAGATGTCACAATAAATCCCTTGGAGATGTCACAATCTGACACTCAGTGATGTCACCATCCATGACTCAGTTAAATCACAATGAGATGTCCACACCTGCAGACACATAGTATCAGGAGAAAATGAAAATACTAATTCCTTTTTAAATTTTCTATATTTGCCTGCTGCTCTGCCTCAGCCACCAGCATCACATGTCCTTGGCCCTGTGTCTCATCCCCACTCCTGACACTTTGCCAAGGTTTCCTAGGAGGTGGTGGGGCCACTCCACAAGGCTGTCTTTTCTCACTGTGCTCCTAAATCCATTCCTGTGCAGGGAGCTGTAAATCAGTGCAGGCAGGCTCCCAGCAGGGTCTTCTCTGCCTCCCTGGTTTGCTGGGTTTTTCCACAACTCCTAGGAAGTGACCAAGTGAGTGACAACTGGAAGCCTGACTTGGGAGGAAAGGAGTGTTTTAAGCAGCAGGAGAGTATCTCTCCATCACCATCTTCTTGATTTATCTTCTCAGAAGAAAGCCCTGGGCACATCACAGTAGTCTGAATTACCCGACCCCCCTCAGCCCTAAATACCTAACTTCTGCCAGTACTGCCAAGCAGGTCCTTTCTGAGGTCAGCATGAGCTGAAAATTCTAAATCAGATCTCCTGCTGCTTTGAAGAGCAAGCCTGTTATCTCAGGTTCTGCAGCAGCGGTGTGGTCAGTATGAACATTGCCTCTACTCCTTCTCTGCAGCAGCCCCACACAATGCCAAGGGTGGAATACATTTTCAGCTGGTGATGATGATGCATTGACCAAGTCCTCTGAACAGTTCTGAGTGGTGGTATCTGAGTGGTTTCCATGCTGGATTTCCACAGAGGAGATGGTTTGCAGCCACTTCTGACCACAGCAGCAGACGGTTGGTCCAGCAGTCCTCTGGAGGAAATCTGACTGTCTTTACAGCCATCTGCATTTTTGGGAAAGTAAATGATCAAGGCATAGTAGCTGGTAACGGTAAATGACCATGCTTGGTAGCCTGGAAAAATACATGGGTGTGCAAAAAAAATGGTGTGGTAGTACCCAGCCGTAACCAGAATTTTTATAGTTAAGCTAGTGGTTGGTTTGGGATTATGATGACTTTCTTCTCTGTGAACAAACCACTTCTGTTCCTGTTAAGTAAAACTGCTAAAGACGTATGAGCCAGGGACATAAAGCAAGATTAAAGATTGTGTGATAAAAGACTCTCAAGAGCTGCAGTAGCTGATTACAGCAGAAAGATGCTTTTGGAGTCTATATGAGTATAATTTCTGCATGATCAAATTCTGTAATTGGTCATATAAACTGCTCAAATTGCTCTTCTTCCCTCTGGAAGCTGGATCTTTTAAAGCCACTTATGGTGCAACTTTCTCCATATTCTGTGTAATACCACAGCAATCATATTTGGAGTTGAAATCAATGCAAGTTAAGTTTTTTGCATACTGAAGACAAATGCTCCTAGAATGTCAGTTTAAGTCTTAGCATAATCAGTAAACTTTTTTTTTTTTTTTTGGTTCTGTTTGCAAGGCAAACATACAATTTCCTTTTGGTTATAGGTCGTCTTGGGGAGATAGTACCTTGAACTAGTAAGATACTGCCTTGAACTGTAGTATGACCTGTGAATATTTTAATTTCTCTAATTTAATGATTTCTTAGAGGACTCATTCGCATTGTTAGTGTATTTGACAGCTACCCAATCAAGACACAAATAAATAGAGCTTTCCCTAACACTGAACCTTACAACGCGGTTGATATTCTTCCGAGCTGAGGAAAGAGTTTAATGCATTTGGCTGACATTTATTCACACAAATGCACTGATCTGCCTTGTAAAGAAGGAAGGATATTTGAGCCATCTCATAGGCTCAGTGGCAATGCCAGTCAAGCTGGGATGCTCAGGAAAATGTGTCTGTCACTTGATGTGGCTCATTGTGCTCTGAGGAGACATTCTAGCATCTGTTCTGTAATGTAACCATAACTATTGGCAACTGAACAAGAATATCAAAATAGTGCTGAAGCCAGAGGAATTAAATGTGCTTTATTTCATGCTGTGTACAGTGATCCCATTGAGTTAATTCAGCCTCTCAGTGCATGAATCTGTGGAAGTTTGGTGTTTGTTTTCAGGATTTAAGGACTACTTGCACGTCAGCTGTTGAGGTGTGGGAGGCAGAATCCTTCCACTTTGGCATTCTGACCTATGGAAGGGGTTCTCCACCACATCTCCAAGTCAAACACTGGCACACCTGGATGACAATGCTGCACAAAAAGCTGTTTGCCAAACTGTTTAGGACATGAAGATAAGTATCCCATTGTTGGACAAAGGACTCTCTGTGAGGGAGGTCTCTCCAAATGCCCAGTGCAGCCATAAGCTACTGGTTTTCTATTTGGTAGAGGCTCTCTCATGGCATGCTGGAGTCTCAGCTGCTGCATTTGCTGAGGATGGAGAAGAATAACTCTTAGATCCAAGATTGCAGAATTAGTTTCTCTAAATTCAATTCCTGATCTCTCTGCTGTCTGAGACTCAGCAAATAAAACTCTCAGCAAATAAAAAAATATTCTTTCTAAGCAGAATATTCAGAATTCAGAATATTAATTTTAACAAAAAATAAAGCATATTTGCTGGGCTGAAGGCTCAAAATTCCTGCCAGTATAAGGCAACATCAGTGGGGTTCAATGACCAAAAGAGCAGTGCTGAGATACCTTATTTGCTGAGATATCCTCATTGCCAGGAACAGAAAATGGTCACAGAGGGGCCATTTTTGTCCTATCACATTTACGTACAGCACATATGGGTAAGAATATTAGGAAATAGTTCATATAACCTGAAAAAGTTTAAAGAAGCAAATAGAATGTCACTGGTAAGTACTATTAACTGCAAACAACAAACAAATGAACAACATACACATAATTTAAGTGGCATGAGGTTAATTTTGTATGACATGCCTTCAGTAGGTGGTTATTGATTTCCCTGGAGGAAAGAGTAGGATATGTCTTTGGTGATTTTCTTCCTCTGTCCCAGCACAGCCATAGTTGAGATGTGATCTTGGGATATTGAGGGTATGAGGATTTTGTACTCTACCACGACTAACACATGTGACCTTCAGCAAATCATTAGTTGTCTTGGGCACCACTCATACAGGGATAAACTATCTGTATCTCATTAACACTCAGCATAAATATATTAACTACAGGAGATGCTCGATATGTGAGAGAAATATTTGACACACACAAACCACTCCTTTACAGGACTGAGTTCCACCTCCCACAGTTTGGCTTTATGCCAGTGACGATCATAACAGAAACACCTGTTTTTATGACCTATTCCCTTTGAGCATAACAGATAATAATGGACAAATTAAAACAGGACCTCTTGGACTTTGGTTTTCCAATAACATGCTACAGTCTCTCATTTATGTCTTCATTAAAGAAGACTGTAGCAGGTGAGCCAGAAATGCCACAAGAAGATATCCTAGGCAATTTAATAGTTTCTCTTCTTCCTTACATCCTGGCAGAGGACATGTGAATTTAAAGCAGAAGTGATTTTCAAGGTTTCTAACTTGATACATGCCTTGCAGTAAAATTTTTCTGATGAAAAACACAGGATGATGTGAAGTAAAGTGAAGAAGCACTGAAGTGGATGCTTAAACAGGACTGTCCAGACAGGAATAATTTCAGTCTAAACATTTACACTGTGCTTTGTACTGTCTCTCTCTACTCAGACTCCAGCTTTCCTTCAGTCACAAATTACAAAAATTATCAGTGAGGGCTATTTCATGGAATTATGTGACACTTTAGTCATAGGTCTCTTGATCCCAAATTAACTAAGGATCAGTATGATGCTGGTAAATTTTGGGTGTCATGTATATGTTGCTGTGCCTTGAGCTGGTTTTGGACAGTTGTATCCCAAAATCACAACTTTTCTTTTTTTAGAAAATATCATTACTGGCAATTCATTGCAGCATATCACTCCTACCTTTTATCCAAGGCCCCTTTGCTGAGGTGAAGCCACAAGTGGTAAGATACAAACAGTTATTTCTCTTTGCCTCTTCAATTAAAAGAGACGTAAAACTCATAAAACAAATGCTGGCAAATTGTTCATGAAAAAATACAGTGCTGCTGCAAGAATGTGTTCTAAATCAATCTTTCTTGTCCCCAAACCAGTGCTTTCAGAGAAAAAGAGGAAACCATTGTGGTGTTTTTGATTTCAGAAGAAGCACATTGAAAGAAAAATGTTCATTATGTATTATAATGACTGTGAGAGTGTGACTCAAAGACAGTACTCAAAATCAGTGCCCTGATTGACTTGTTTGAAAAGTTTATTTTTTCAAGTTCTCTTTTCAAGAAGCAAGGTATAATCTGGGCATAAGATTTGCATTATAGAAGACTCAGGTGAGAAGTCAAAGCAAAGGATAAATTTTTTTCTCCCCATTCTTTGTCCTGATACCCCACAAATAGTGTAGAAGCTTTGCTGCTTTGTAGAGTTCATCAAATACTGTGACGTGGCTCTAGCTGCATATTCCTCCCTTTGTGTATGGTTCAACTCCGTCATACACTTCTCAGTCTTCCATGGATAATAGGATTTAGTGGGAATCTTTTCTTTTAGTGTCACTTAAGTCACGATCGAGAAACCTCTTTCCTCTCTTGGTCTTTAAAACACTAACCAGTTTGCCAGTCATGTTTTTGAGCCTCAATGTCTAGGCTTAGCTCTTAAAAATCAGAGAGTTTTGTTCAGCATACCTTTGCTTTATGCCTTGTTTTCCCATGTTGAATTCCTGTTGAATTATGGATGCTCAGGGAGCAGAGAAGTAGGGGATAATTACAGGGAGTTTGGTGTAGCTTGGCAAGCCATGTTTCAGTCCACTATTTCAGTGACTGGGAATCTCACAGCTACACTTAGTTTTACCTGGTGAATTTTTGTAGCAGAGATATTTTTCTGTGATGCCAAAATGCTGCTTGAAGAGTAAAGCCCTTTCCTATCCACCCATACATCAGCATCAAGAAAAGAAATATGCTGTCTTCACATAAGGGAACTGGTCCGTGTTTGTAGCTCCTTACACCCCCAATATGTTTGATGGGTAACTGGGAATTTAGATACTTAAGTGCAATGACAAGTTATGACTGCAGTTAGGAGGAGTTCAAATTATTCAAGATCTCCTCAGGGTAACAATTAACCAGGATGACATTAGCAATGGACTGTGCAAATTTGGGTAGTGGAAATTAGATGATAAAAAGCTCAAGAATTAACAGAGTGGTGGTGCTGTCGAAGGTTTGATTGCCACGGGGTTTTTTTATTTCTGATTAGAAATTCCATGTGTAGATTTTGGAGGAATTGAGACCAGCAGGATTGAGTGCTGTTCACACAAAAAGTCTATGCAAAAAGATTGCAATTTGTAAGGACTTGGAGAATGATTTCACTCAATGGTGGTATGCAAAGTAGTAGATTCTGTAAGCAGCTAACAAGCCTCATACAGGTTTGTATGTGCATCATAACCTGCTGCACACAAGTTAATTCTTCGTGCTTTTGTTCTCAACTACATCCTTTAATAACCAAAAACTTTGGATATGTTAATGTATGTCCCAGATCTGCTGGTGGAATATTAAGATATTCTGAATAAAAGATATGAAATTGCCTGCAGTTAAAAACAAGGGGCTTCTTGCTCCTGAACAAAATGCTTGTTGCTTTTATGTATGTTTTTATTTATTATTACAATAATACAAACATTGCTTTTATATTGTCTTTTTCATTTTCTTAAGACACCTGACCATTTTCAATCACATCAAAATATAAGAATGTTACCTGCTTCTCTTTTTCCCCCTCCTATTTAATCGAATCTTCACCAATAATATGTTAACTGTAGAATCCAGAGTAAGAGTATGTTTTAGTCCTTGACAAGTGCCTGATTTTTCAAGAAACATAAGAGGAATGCAAAGGATCTCCTTGGACCCTACTGAAAAACATGTCAAAATCCCAAAATGTTATAGGCAGCACATAACCACAGTTTCAATGGTAGCTAAAATGTTTAAAATATTTCTGAGTTTAAGAGAAATTTTGAAGTTATTTTCTGTTAAAAAACTTCAAATAAGAGATGAGAAGAAACTTTTCAATATTTTGAAAGCTATATTCACTTCCAAATAATATTCAGTAAGAAAGCTTGACTGCATAAAAATAAAATAAACTGCTCCCTCCACTGCCATAAAAATAATATTCAAGACAGTTTCTTCTCCTCTAAAAGGGCTACAAAATCTTCTTAAACTTTCTTCATTAAGTCTGAAATTTTAAACCAGGAAATTATCAGAAGCTACTGTCTGCTACTGAGTAGTTTGCTGATCTATAATTGCAGCAGTAATTGGAAAAGGGGCTGTAGAAACTGATGCTGTTCTGATTAAATGCAAAGTTTACACATTTCAAGGCATTAAGTCTTAAATGAAATCTTTCTAACACAGAAACAAATAGTGATGAACTTGGAGATTATCCCCCTCAGTCTATTGTAAATTCCTGTTAGAAAATAAATGAGAAAGGTTTAGAGTAAAACACTTCAAAATGACAAATTTGGAAGCTTTTGGATAACTCATGCTTGTGTGTAAGTATAAATGCTTGAATTTCTTTGTTTCCTTGTTCTTCTTTAGAGTTTCTCAGATCTCAAGGGGAGCTTGAGTGCTTTTTAAATGTTGATGGCTGTTTTAATCCTGCTCTTGAGCACAGTGTGGAGCTAATCTCAGAGTGCAGCCAGCGGAGATTACAGCACCCAAAAGGTTTGTCCCTTCCCCAAGGTAACGAAAGCCACTCCCACAGGTTGATGCAGATTGATACAAATGAATCCATATATGTCCAAAGAAGTGCAGCATTTCCCATGTCTCTGTAACCCTTATCATTTTAGGTCTTACAGAACTTTGCAGATTGAGGGTTTATAGCTTTCTGGCTCCTGGAGCTGTACAATTCCAAAATCTGTTTCTTAAACAATTGATGTTTCTGCATCTACAAGTGCCAGAGGGAAGCAGAGTTTTCGAACAGCAGAAAAACACAGAATTGTATGTGTTGCCTGGTATTTGACTGGAAATCCTAAATTTGGTGGGAGCAAATTGAGATACTGAGTGATTCAAGGCTGCTGAATTAGGTTTTCCATGGGATTAGGTTGCATGTAACACCTGTAACCATGGGAGATTGGTTTCATCAGTGCAGGCTTAATCATTTATGTGAGAGTCTACACAGCAGAATACAAACTAATTCTACATTCGACATTTCCTTTATATTGTATGCTCTGAGAGTAAGGCAAAAAAGTGCACTTAAGCATCATTTTTAAAAGACCACGAGATTAAATTTATTAAATTTATTTATCCTTATTTGATGAAAGTGAACCCACTTTGGGAATATGAATGCCAGGGAGATTGGCCATTGCAAAAGCCAGTTACAGCATTTATTGCTAAATTTCAAATATTTAGGCACTACTCTGCCAAACTATGGTAGTTGTGCCCTGTGGTGCCCTGTTGCATGTGTGCTGCAGCATCACTGTTGTTTTATTTTGAATAAAGAACCTCTTAGAGGTATCAGTGACAAGTCATGAAGTGTTCCTTCAGCTGGCTCTTCCCTGGAGCTTCACCCACAGATCCCTGTCTTGAACTGGGATTGCAGCTTTCTAAAGTCTTTATACAGATACAGGGCCACACAAAAGGCAGATGTTCCAGGATCTCTGTTCTGCAGAGGAGTTTCAGAGTTGCCTCTCAACATCCTACCAGATTCTGAGCTGCTGAAAAGAGAGGGCAGTGCTGATAAAACACTGCTATTGCTGATCAGTGACCAGAAGAAGGAGCAATGTGTTATGATTTTGCATTGGGCAAGGTTACTTTGCCTCTTTCCAATGTTTGCAAGTTTTTCCTCCAAATGCTAAGCACTCCAAAGTGTCTGGGAATGTTCACTTTGCCTGTCAGGACAGGAGCCAGGCAGAAAGCTGAAGAGAAGATGTCTGGAGCTCATCCCTTCTGTTAGAAAGTGAATGTTTATTTTGGGATAGGTTGAACATCTGCCTGGATAGGTTTTTATTGGTGCAAGAACCTACCTACCTCCTCTTTTATGGATAAAAGAGAGAATAAAAGCTCTCTATTGGCTTTGTGCCACTCAGCCAGAAAGACCTGCCTGGCATTTGTACCTTCAGAATTGAGAAGAAGTCTGAGGATAATGTGCTTTGCTGAAGGTCTCTAAGATATTTTGATTTATAAGACACGGCGTAGCTGAGCTTAACTGTGTTTGCAGGCCTGGGGAGTTTTTGAATGTTGTTAAAAGAGATCTGCAGTGACACTGAATTAACAATTTCATATACAACATCTGCCAGGCTGGAAAGACAAATAAATATATGCAAGATACAGAGATAACTGGGAAGATATGCAGAAGGACATGATTGCCTTTTTCATGCACCATCAGATTACCATAAAAGAAGGCAAACCCTTACTATTAATGTGGTAGTTTCTGGACTCCTGAAAGAGGGTGAGAATTTGGGGTTCGCTTGCAGAGGTAACCTCTGTGCACAGAATTGTTGGGGTGGAGGGGGGCAGATGAGAGGATTGAAAAAAAGTAGTGACTATGTCTTGCTCAAGATCATGGGGAAAGTCAGTTGCAGAACTCTCCCCACCCCTAACGTGAGATTTGTCCACTTTGCTAGAGGGTTCTAAAGCTACTTTGCCCCAGCAGCATTCCCATTATTTTACTAGACAAATGACCTCGTGTTGAGAGAGGGGAAGAAAGCAAGTTCCTGTGAATTAGAATATCACTGATGAGGGACATGGTTATCACCTCCAGTTAAAGCAACATCATGCAGGAAACATTTTTCAGTGGCCCATCTGCAGTGACAAGAACCTCAGCAGAAGGTTTTCATCTTTTCAATTGATGGTTATGATGAGTAATGATGTCATTGCCTGATGAATTATTAACCCTTGAGCATTCTACTGCGGTGTGAGATGAAACTGAGCACAGGTAGGAACCCACATTGTGTCTGATGCATCTCCTGCAGCTGTTCAGCCTAGCATGGCCTCCTTCTCTTTATAGACAGAGTTCATGCCACCTGATGTTTTAATCACCCTTAATCTCCTTGATTAATGATAACTGTGTGTGCTCTGTGGCAAGGGAAAACAGCCAAGAGATTGGTTGCAAGTCTATTTCTAACTTACCAGGAGTCAATCTTGTAGAGTATTAAGGAAGCAAAAGGAATGGTGGAAGTAAAAGAGGAAAATGGTAAAACTGGATCAGGAAGACTTAATATTTTGAGAGCTCACTCTCTTGTCTCAAGTACAATCAACAGTTCCCACCTAGGGTTTGGAACTTGAATTCAATTTCTGTTGTCAGAGTAGATACCAGAAATTATTCTTTAACAAGCCTGACTTAATTTCCTCTAATTTTTTAACCCCACTTTCTCTGGCAGGAACATAGAAGAGGCCATCTCATGATGCTCCAATAGTTTTTCTTTACCATATATATAGGTCTGAACCTGAGCCCACACTTTAAGCAGGGTCTGGAGCAAGTGGCTGGCACTGAGCTACCTCTTTGGGCCAAGTCCACAGGCAAAGTGATACTGCTGATTTAGGTCTGGGGAAAAAGAAATATTTTAATAGTTACAGTAATTTCACTACCATAAGGCGCACCGGACTATAAGGCACACCCCCCCGGATTTGGCAAAATTTGCAACTTTGTAGATCATATAAGGTGCACCGGACTATAAGGTGCACTTTTTTTTTGCAGCGAGGTCCTGCCCCCAGCTCACCCCGTGTGGTTGCTGGCCGAGGCCCCACCTCAACCCGGCAGCCATTGGCCCCCGGGCCCGCCTCCACCCGGTAGGGGTGGTGCTGCAAGCCACCAGGCCACCCTGGACCCGGCAGCCGTGGGCCCCCGGGACTGCCTGGACCCAGGAGCGGGGATGCCGCGGCACCCCTAGCCCACATTCACCCAGCAGCCATGGGGCCCCGGGACTACCTGGACCGGAGAGGGGTGGTGCCTCGGGCCCCCTGGCC
This sequence comes from Catharus ustulatus, assembly GCF_009819885.2. Lineage (NCBI taxonomy): Eukaryota > Metazoa > Chordata > Aves > Passeriformes > Turdidae > Catharus > Catharus ustulatus. The sequence continues at coordinate 3,769,695 of NW_024879446.1, forward strand.
CGCCTCCACCCGGCAGGGGCAGTACTGCGGGCCTCCGGGCCCGTCCCCAGCCGGCTGCTGTGGCACTTCCGGCTCCCCCCACGGCTCTCAGCTCACACTTCCGGTTTGGCAAATTTCACCGCTTTGTACATCAGATAAGGCGCACCGGACTACAAGGCGCACTTCCGGGTTCGAGGGAAAATTTTAGTCAAAAGGGTGCGCCTTATAGTCGTGAAATTACTGTACTTGGATTTTTCAGTACTGCAAATCATTTGGGTTTGGATGAGCTTCCCTCCAGCAAAATAGAATAATTTATTAATCTGCAGGCTTAAAAAAATTATTAATTTTTTCCTCTTCAGAAACTTAGTGATTTCTTGGATTTGACAATTGTATGCTGGTGCATGATGAATAGACACAGGTATAAACTGTTGAACATGACTATTTTTGACTATTACTGAGCACTACAAACTGAAATGCATCTTTCCTCCCTATGTCACTGCTGTATGCAGTCCAACAGGATGAAACAACAGCAGCAGGTGTTTGGAAACCCACTATCAATTCCTCTAATGCTTCATGCTGCAATCACTTGTCTGTCTCCTCATCAGCCAGATATTAATGTGACTTCTGTTCTACCTAATTCCCACCCCTATTCATATTCCCTGCATGTGAACAATGCATCCTGCTTACAGTGTCAGTTTCACAGAGAATATGCCATTTCTGTCAGCATAATAGCATTATTTATTAGAAGGAAAAACTTTAAAGCTTAAGGATGACACCCTTGCGGGCTTCCAGCAATATTTCAAACATATGAGGCCATTTTAATAGAATCATCAAAACATAGAATCCCAGAATGGTGTGTATTGGAAAGGACCTTAAAGATCATGTTGTTCCTCCCCATGCCATGGGCAGGTACACCTTCCACTGTCCCAGGTTGCTCCAAACCCCATCCAACCCGGCCCTGAAGATTTCCAGAGATGGGGAAACCACAACTCCTCTGGACAACCTGCTTATCCAAATGTGTTTTTCTAAATGCATTTATCATCTCCCCCATGTATCTATCTAAATAATTGTCACAAATATTCAATGAAATTCCCGACTGCAACTCTAGTGGTGAGCTCTGATTAGTCTCTAAATCAGCATCAAGCAGACGGAATTACAATTATGTCTAATGAATGCACTAGTTTGCAATATCTGATTAGAGCAAAAAACATTATGTGTGGTCACTAGGAGACCAGCCATTCCACTTTAGCTGATTTTCCTCATTGTATCTTATAACTAATATGATAGGTGCAGGTAGAATACTTCATCACCAGCCTTTGCAGATGAGGTTCTGTCTGGACTGAAACAGTGTCACATAAATTCAAGCACCATCTTCTTAGCATAAATAGGCAAGGACTCTTGACCCAGGTCAGCAGTATGCAGGAGCAAAAAACAGAGATGTTTTTCCAACCTCCATGTTTCCACTTCCTATTTCACTGCTTTCTTATTCCACAGAAAATAAGTGAGGGGAGCACATCAAATATGTTTTCTGGAAAAGTGTGATTTTTTTCACACAAACATGTTTTGTCTGGGTTGAAGCACGCTGAAAATCTTCTGTACAGGGAGTTACAGAATCCAGCACAGGATAGGCCTTTCACCACAGTTTTCTTTCAGTGTTGCTTATTTTAGAATAACTAACAAAGCCTCTGCCTAGACCAATATCGAAACAGAAACTTTTTTTTTTTTAGAAAAAAGCATTATAAGGTTGTATTATTTTTCTTTCATAAGTTTGCATGGTAAGTATAAAATGCTAGGATGATATGCTAAATATATAAATTGTTTCAATCTATCATTAAAAGATTCTTATGCAATATTTAAAAACTACTGAAACTGTGATTATTTTCCCCCATTTTAAAACTGTAATTTCAGGTGATGCATTCCTGCAGAGTAGGCTTTTTAGTTTCAAGTTAGCTAAATTTTAAATAGAAACTGCTCCATCAAACAGAATTGAAGACCCTCTTAAATAGATCTGTCTCTTCAGAAGAATGCACAGAAAAGAAAAAATGGACAAACTATTTGAAAGCTTCCTTGTTAAAAAACTGCTGTATTTTATTTGAAAAGAAATTTATTTACAAATACTTGTTTACAAGTCTGGTGGGTGTTCAGCTAGATCAAAGACATTAAGCAGTATGTTGCGTACCACATTGCGAGATTTTGGTCACTTATAATACAAGATGTAGAAAATGGTAGTCTCCTTGAGGCCATGGGTATGTAATCAATTAAACTCTGCTTCATTTTCTTCAGTGAGACAAAGGTTTCCACTGTGGTTATTTATCTATTTACAGCACTTTTCCTCTGGGCAATAATCAGTAATCAAAAGTTCATTAAAGGTTTAATGGCTGTTTAAGGACACGCAAGAGGCTTAATTAATTTATTCTGATTTAAATATTGAATAATGGAGTGATTTATTAAATAATCCCAGAGGTTAACTAGCTGACAGATCTTCAAGTAATAACCTCTCATTTTTGCTTCTAGCTTTAGTTTCAGCCTAATCTTGTACCTAAAAATAATCTTAAACCGGAAATGGGTGACCCAAATAGAAACAGGTACAAAGAAGTTTGTATCAACTGTTCTTTTATAGGGGAAAGAGCAACTCTGGGGACTGAAGACCTGCCGTAAGAACCACAGTGCACATTAAGCACTTCACCAGGGAAAATGATTTAAGATGAGTCTTGTCGTGGTTGTGTGTAAGTGACTTGTAAAATGGTGTTTATATTCATGAAATGCTGTAATTAGGCAAAGTTCTGCATACCAGACATGGTCTCCTTGGTCTTCCCTTGGGAGGAAGTAATCGGAGAAAATGAATGATGGGGCAGCAAGAACTGAGGCCCACAGCTCTGCAAATCTTTCAAGACAGGCACCTCTGCCCTGGCTGTGTTTAAATATGAATTTGTGTTAGCAATAGTGCCCCGGATGTGTTGTTTGCATTCTTCATGACCTCCATTCACTGAGTTAATTTAGATTTTCATTTTAAAAGACCCAAACAAACTGGGAAGGGTTTAATCTCTAATGACTAAAACTACATAATTGCCCTCATGAGAGTCAGTCACTGATCCTTGTTGGATTATGGTCTTTCCTTGCCATAGCTTACTTCAGCTGCAGGGTCTGCATTCATTAATTTCTGAGCCCACATTTAACAATGGCCCTTGTTTGCACAGTGAGGTGGTTTTAACTCAGATAGACATGTGAAGGGCAGAAGACAAATACTTCCACAAACTGATTTCCTGTATTAATTAGACTGTGCTTCAGCACCTCAAAGATGACCATGGTAGAAAAGGATGCCCAAGCAGAAACTGAAGGATGGGAAAGGGAGGGACTTCATGACTCTCTGAGTTATTTGTAGGTAGCTTCAACTTAAGTGAATTAGAAGTTCTCAGTTACTGATTTCCAGGAAGCTGGAGGCTTCTGAAGGAATATTGTATTCTTGCATTTTAAATACTGATGATGTCTCCTTGTTCAATCTTGTAACGTGATACAGAACAGAAACACACTTGAGGTTCCTTCTTAGACCCTCTTTGTCTTGCAGAATCATAGGAACAAGTGTAATCTCAACCTGGGTGATAGCCAGCTAGAGATTCATTAGGAAAGTGCATCATTTAGGTGGAAAAAACCTGTACTTATGGTGAACTTAGAACTGGCCTGCTGAGCCAGCAGCATCACCCCAGTGTTTTGGAATGGGAAGGTCAGAAACCATTCATCTGGAGTCCTCAGCTGAGTGAGCAAGGGTAAAGGATTTAAAGGAATATGGGGAGCAATTTCAGAGAGTCTGTGGCTGCACAAAAAGTAGGGAGTGTTTAATTGACAAAAGACCAGCCTAGTAGAGGCAGGAAAGCATTACAATGTTTAGAAGGCTGCTGAAAATGGGGATGAAATTGGTTGTCCTTCGTGCCTCATGGGTATGACAGGAAGCAGTCAGTTTAGTGTGGCAAGGGAAGTTTCAGGTGGTGAGACTGGAACAAGGGGGCTGTTACAGAGCAGACTGGGGACTGAGCAGAATCTGAGTGCCAGAGGTTCAAAGGAAAAGATCAGGCAAACATCTGTGCTTTTTCTTTACCTATGGCACTGAGCAGCCTCCCTGTGCCGTGTTTTCAGCTCATCCAGAAATTACATAGAGGTTACTCTCTTGTGAAATGCAAAAAAATGGTTCAATGGGTGAATCTGCTGGCTCTGGTCCTGTGCATTTATGTTCTGCCCATACTTTGCGCATGTGGTCACTCAGAGAGAGCCCGAGGAAGGAACTGAGCCCAGGTTCAGAGCTGCTGGCTGCCAGCTCTGTTCGGCATACTCACACCTTTTTGGAGGGGTCTGTGGGTTCCCACGAGAAAAGAACAAAAACACCATAATTCCTTTAAGAGAGGTACGTGGAAAGAGCCATCATAGGGCTTATACTGACTAAGCCCACAGGCATTGGGAGATGCCAACGGTGCTGCCCTACTCCTTGGGAAATAGGGATACAGAAGGGTCTTGGGAAGGTATTAAAAGGGTCAAGTACAGAGCAGGGTGGTAACTTACAATTTATGTTCCGAGGCTCTCATTTCTCATTCTCATAAGCTCTGTGACAATGAGACTAAGAGGAGGTAAAACACAATTGCTGCCATCAAAAGGTAAAACTTTATGGAGTCAGAATGAATGGCAGAATTTTTATGTCTGCGCTTCAGTTTTATAGCTGAAACATCGCCATCCCTGCAAGACACGGCAATTTGTCATTCTGTTGTCTGTATTAGACTTTGCTGCAGCATTTTCCTTCCCTGTACAGCTAACCAGAACCAAACATAAGGAAGGAGAAGCACACAGTGCAAATGTTCCTAAATGTCCTCAGGTTTTCGAGAGGAAAAGAAGATAAAAAAATATCTACTATTATTATCTTTTGCCTCTTTCCCTCCACACTTCTGCTCCAAGAAACCTCTTGGAGTTAAAAGAGTAATCTCAAGCCCTTGTTTGGAAATAAAAGAAACCAAAGCCTTGTTTGCAAGAGTCACATAAAGGCACTACTTTGTGAAGGTATTGGCTGTGTCAGTGTGTGCAGCAAGACTGCTTCAGTTGGGGCACAGCAGTTCTAGTTTATCTTGAACAACACCGCATATAGTGCTCGTGCATTTAAGGTTGGTTTCTAGGAAAGGACAAGAGAACTGGGTAAAAATTTCACTGTGTGTATCTCTGGAACAGAGGTATTCTTGCTCTTAAAAAATGTCAGGAGAAAATATCTCTTGAAGTCAAAGAATTGGACATCCCATGGGAATCAGTAGATGCTTAAGAGGATTTTTAAGGTGCTTTTATAGAGAATTCACAAAGGGAAACAATGATGACTTTGTCATAAATCCCCCTATGGGTAGACAGAAATCCAAAGTCAAGCTGCCCTTTAGACAGAAGAAGGAGATAAGATTAGAAAATCCTGAGCAGAAAAAGAGGGTTCAGAGTAGCTATCAGATGCCATGCTTAGAGTGGGAGCAATTTTTTGAGCTGGTAGGAGCTGAGCAGGATCCAATCAGCAGAGACATTTCTCAGGGATGCAAAGTGGAAATTCGTCATGTGGTGGAGGGAGTTGAGGAGCTAAGCAGCTTTAGCAGTTGGCTGATAGGATGAGACAGACTGTGGCACTACAAGGACAGACAGCCTGCTCCACTCAGGATGGATCACGTCACTCTTGGGGGTACCTTACAGAGCTGCTGTTGTTGCTACACGATTGTTGTTGCTCCTGTTTTTTCCTTATAGGAATGTTTGCTTTTATGTTGCTGTAGGTCTTTCCTTAATTCATTTTATAAACAATTTGCAAACTAGGGGAATTTAGCACCAAATTTACATGTGCTGTGACCCTGCTGCTGTGTAGCTGCATTGTATTTTATAAACTGTCTGTGTGAGATTAATAATGCAGTTAATGGCAAAAAGCAAGCTCCCAGCTCTCCTCAGATCTTTCTCCCTGTCTGCTTCCCAAAAGCAGACCTTACATTTCTAAGGGGAAATGAAACTCCCAGTTGAAAACCTGCTGCTTAGAGACTGTTGTTTCAGAGTGGCCTGTAGGTCTGTCCCAAAAGGTCATTCAGGAGCAGTTAGCCTGCATACCTCTGAAAGATGGCTGCTAGAAAATAAAGCTGATAGAAAGCTGGGCTAAGTCTGCCCAAAATATTATCATTTTTGGCCATGGCTAAAAGAATTGCCTAGCTCTAAACAAACCACACCTCAGCAGTTAATTAACTGTGCCACGAGCAGCTTAGGAAAGATGACAGTAGAAGCTCACACAGAAAAATACCACAGTATTTCTTGGTGCTGATCTCTCTGGGAAAAAGAATGCACTTGTCCTCTAACTCTGGAGAGAGCTCTTACTTCTCTAGAACAGCCCAAGAGAGATTGAGACATGAAGTTTCCTCTCAGGAAAAAAAAAAATCTGATTTACATTATGAGGCAAATATTTTTTCATCTTTAGGTTCTGGCATGAATGGCTGTGACTCAGGGGATCAGAGGGGGAAAATTGTTTTTTGTTCCTGGAGTGTCAGAAGTCCCTGAAGAGCCTTGCTTCAGTGGTAAATGAACTCTGTCATGCTCCATTGTTGATATGGCCTTGTGAGAATGCTCCAACACCTCCTGAGGGTCTTGTTCCTTTGACCACCACTGCAATTCAGTGAAATTTGCATTGGTCTCCAGGTGAACAGAATGTGACATCAAATGCGCTGCAACAGCAGCATGAAGATGAGTGTGACAAATGAAGCAAAGAAAATAAAAAGTAAGGTTTAAAGAGGAAGGAAGCTAGAATGAAGAAAAAAAAAAGAACAATTCACAATGCAAGACATTAATGAAGTACAGTAAATTCACGACCATAAGGCGCGCCGGACTATAAGGTGCATCCCCCGGGAGTGGGAAAATTTCGCAACTTTGTAGATCATATAAGGCACACGGGACTATAAGATGCACTTCTGGGTTCAGGGAAAAATTTTAGTCAAAAGGGTGCACCTTATAGTCGTGAAATTACTGTAGTCTGTAGTAGCAGCATGCAAGGCAAAGTGAGTTTGCCTAAAAACCAAGTCTTAAAATCAGATTGAGTTTGGGATTTAGAGGAAGGGGATGGTCTAACTGTTGTAGAGGGCTTTTCTTCCTCCATTTCACCTAAAGAGCCAACTAAAAAATTGTATTCCCCACTCTCATTAATTTACTTACTTGAATATGTTTTGTTCTGACAGCCTTTCCAAAAACAAAAAACAAAACAAAAACAAAGCAAAAAACCCACTAAAAAACCCAAAAAGCCAAAAAACCCCAAACAAAACCAAAACCAAAAGTTTAGGAATTTTCAGTTCAACATTTTGTAACAAAAGAAAAAAAACACAGAAAATAAACACAGTAGAGTATGTTCCTCTTCCATGGGGAATGTTTACATATTTGAACCCTGCTCCAAGAGCCAAAGGTGAAATATGTTGTGATCCACAGCATCTCCATTGTTTCTTGAAGAGTTGTAATTCTGGTGCTTCATGCTCAGATTTTCTTCTAGAAAAAGATTTCTGGTTCAGTTAAATTTCAACCTGTGCCTATAAGTCATCCTTCTGTATTTTTTCCAGGCAGTTGTTCCTGGCTCATAAGTACCTTTTTCTGCTGTTCCATGATAAACAGGAGACAGCTGACCTAGCTGTGGTTTGGAGATGTTTGAGGAATACACACTTGGGATGAAAAAAATATTAATTTAGTTTTCTGGGGTTTTTTTTCCAAAAAATAATTTAAAAAACAACTTAAAAAAGCTTTGTTAACTGTTTCCTATTATATTAAAATCATTTTTTTCTAGACAGAAAACATCTTCTTGCTTTTTTCCTGAGTTAAAAAATATCTTGTGTCATCTGTACTCTATATATTCTCAATGGGGCTATTTCCCTTCAAGCTCATATATGACATAAACTAAATCAGCTCTAAAGTTGATATCACATGGAAAGGCTGATTGTAGAGGGCTTAGCAGGGGCAAGAAAATTCAAGGGAGCCGAATCATTGCCTGAGCTCTTTTTTATTACTCTGCAAGCGCTGTTCCCAGCTGAGCCACCCTCAGGGGGATGCAGGTGGAGGAAATCTCTTTCATCCACAGATCTTTTATTCATGACACTGCTATGTATTTGGCTTAAAAAAAGAGAACTCTTCTCAGGTCCTTCTTCCCAATTTTCCACTTCACTCTAGCCTGGTCTAGAATGCAGGTGAATGCAGGTCTTTCCAGAGCAGTGCAGCTGTCAGAGATTGGAAGAAGGTGTCCTGTCATCAAACAGGTTAATGAAATGTTGTTTCCTGCTTGGACTGCACAGAAAGTCATCTAGGGAATTTTAGCCTTACCTGGGTTTGCTTTCAGAATTTAAGGGCTGTGAGACACTGAGTGGGATGGTGTACAGCTGTTCCCATCTGGGAGGTGCTTCTGTTGAGCACTTTCAGACCCTGGATAGTTTAGGAATCATCAGGGTAACTTCTTCTAGAAGTAAAGAAAGGCAAGTAGGCCTTTACCTCCCATTACTGCTTCAGCATGACAGAGTGAAAGAAGGTGATGACAAAGGCTGAACACATTTCAGGCAGTGGTAGAGAGGGTTTAATGCTTTGTTTGGTTAGAGCACTGAATACCCATTTCTACAGGGGTGTGAGCTCTTTGAGATAAGATTAACTTTCACAAGGACAGGAACTGGTAATTTCTGAGCAGGTACACCTTAGCAAGTAGAAAGTCATTGCTATTCCAACACCACCAAAGGCCTGTGAGTCACAAACCACCAGTACAAAATACCCCAGAAGTAGCTCTGGCAAAGTGCAAACTGTGCCCTTTGGGGTCACTTCCAGCCTGTTTGGCTCCAAGGATGCTACTGAGGTCTTATTAATTTAGTACCAGAAAAAATATTATGCATAGGGGTAGGGTATTTTTTGAGGCCCCGGAGAGAGCCAAGAGCACCCAAAAAGGTATGATCTTCAGCAAAAGGTGGGCTGAAACTAAATTTACAGTAAATTCACGAATACAAGCCGCACTGAGTGTAAGCCGCATCGCCGGGTGTTGGTAAACATTTTGGTTTTTGTCCATAAATAAGCCGCACCTGAGTATAAGCCACTCTGTCGTTCGCAGCGAGGATCCGCATGCAACAAAGTTCCCAATTAGTAGCAGAACCGCGGCAGGGCAGGGTTTACTGGCTCGGCTCGGGCCATGAGGGCTCGGGGCTGCCGACAGGGCTGGGTGGCCTGGCCCGGCAGTGCCGCTCGGTGGGGCCGCTCGGGGCCGGCCGCCGCCACTGCTAGGCTTGCTCACCCTGGCCCGGCACTGCCCTGCGGCGGCAGGGGGGTACAGAGCCTGCCGGCACCTGTGGCAGCGATGGGAGCCGGGGATGTAGCCTGCCTGCTCCTGCGGTGGCGGCACGCGGGGACGGGAGCCCCCCAAGCTGCGGGGCTAAGCAGGAGAGAGCCCCTGCTTCCCCCGAGCCACAGGGCCAAGCAGGAGAGAACTGCGCCACCTTCCCCACCCCCTGTACTGGCTGCAGGGAGCAGCTCCACCCACCGCGCAACAGAGTAACCAATTTGTAACAACCGCGTAAATGCAGGGTTTTACTGGCAGGAGCTCAACTTTGCAGTTTGCACTGACTTGGTTTGCACTCCCAGGGTTGAAAATGTCAGAAAATTATTCACATATTGGCTGCACCTGAATATTAGCCGCATTTCCGGTATGGAGCAAAATTTTGTTCAAAACAGTGCGGCTTGTATTCGTGAAATTACTGTACTTTATACTCCTACGCAATCTTGCCCTTTCCGAGTGGGACAGATGGGCAGAGTGAGTGGCACAAGAAATTCTTGATGGTTATGAAGACTTTATCAAGAAAGAGAACATTTGGACATGTGCTGGTTTTGCACATTTGACATCTGGTGAGTAGGGAAGAAGCCATCCATGGAAATGATTCTTCTGAGAGGAACTGCTAAGAGCTTCCTCTTTGCCTGAAAAAGACCAATTGGTAGTCGGTTTTAGGAACAGACAACCTGTTAAACCATTGAGAAAGATGAACACACTTTTAAAACAAACAAACCCTGGGAAGCTCTTTTGCCCTTCTAGCCTGAGCACAGGTAACTGGCTGGGCCAGGTCCTGCGCTACCTGTGGCCCTGATGGGGGCAGGCCGAACTGGACCCTGCCTCTGCTGCAGTGCTGGCCAGGTTGGGTCCCCGCCCCGCGCAGCATGGCCAGGTGGGCCCGCAGTGTGGTTGAAATGCTGCCACTGCTGAGTTTTGCCAGAAACCACCAGGCAGGGGGAGAGAAGGCCATCCTGAGATGGCCTGACATCCTGGCTGCTTCCCCCTCTCCCCAGCACAGCCCGACCAGCCCACGTCTCGGTTGGAATGCTGCTGCTGCTGAGTCTCACCAGAAACAGCTGGGCCCCAGGAGAAGCTACGGGCCAGACCCTCTCTGCTTTGACTGCACAGCCTGGTAGGGACTGGGCAGGGTCCTGGTGGCTAACAGGCAAGGGGAGGGAAGACCATCAGCCTGCAGCTGGAATTGGACACAGCAAAAGCCAGAAAACAGTCATGCAGCCAAGAGCAGCCACCACCATTTCTTGCTGGGCCCCTGCTATCTGGTACAGCCCCCAGCATTTCCTGAAATACTCCACAACTGCTCCAGCCACTGTATGGGCAAGGTATTAAGTTTTTCAGTACGCAGATGAGACCTTTAGACCTTCCATTCTCTCGAGTGACAGAAAGGGACAGAGTGATAGACATGCAGAGAAAAAAACATACAGACATTGTGGTCAGACAAGAAGGAGGAGTCAGGTCCCAGATGGGACAGGAAGATGAGGAGATGCCTTAAACTGAAATTCTCCTGTAAGCTATGGTGATTGACTATGATATATTTAATATCTCTATGAGTCATAGAAGAAGCATAGGGGGTGTGAAGCGTTGACATTGTAGACATAAGTAAAGACATTCATGCCAAACAAGCACATGTTGATGTAGCTGTGATCCCAGGAGAAGTTTGAACAGAGAGAGAGGAGTGATGAAGACTCTTTGCCCTTAGAGAAGAAGAAGAAGAAGAAGAAGAAGAAGAAGAAGAAGAAGAAGAAGAAGAAGAAGAAGAAGAAGAAGAAGAGGAAGACCTGTGTTCCCAGAGATGAAGATGATCTCAGAGACAGACTGAAGAGAACCTTTGCTTCTAAACTGCTCATCCTTAAAAGTGGCCAAAGAGTGAGCCCTCAAAGACAGTTGTGGGGAAAGCTGTAAGTCGAGAGGAGAGACTTTTACAAAGTGATCAGATTTCCATTCTCCTGGGTGGCTCATTTGCTGTGACATTCAAGTCATGAGAGAACTGTTTTCTTGTGGAGAAGTCTCCATAGATTGAAGATGGTCTCCTCTCCCTAAGCAAATCGGAGAAAGACTATTTTAGAGATGGTAAACTGGCTGATTTGTTTCTGTCCGTTGTCAGTATGAGAGAAAAGAGGGTGTAGGGGGGAGGAGAAGTGTTCTGAAGTTTTTATTCTGATTCTTAATAAAGTTTTTCTTTATAACGTTCTAAGTTTTTCTTTATAACCTTCAAAGTTTGAGCCTGCTTTGCCTTCCCTCCTAACCCTATCTCAAACAAGAAATGAGTAAATAATCCTAATAAGTGCACTGGCAATTTGGCCAGTACTAAACCCACCACATGGTTTGGTACATTGGTCGGGAATCAAAAAATTGGCAAACCAAAACCAATGCACAAAATTGGTGTTTCCACCCAGTTTCGAACAAAAACTGCCACAAAACAAAGCACGGTTTTGTCTGCTGAAAGATGCAGGGAAACTAAAAGAACATCTGCAGTAAGTAGAGATTTGGTGCTAAACTCAGATTTTTTTGTTTGTCAGTGACAGCTCTTTTAATATAAGAACAGCCAAAATGAAAAAGGTGTCAGGGACTAGATCAAGAAATGCAGTGATAATGAGAAAATACATTGACAGAAAATTACTAAAACATGCAGAACTCAGACAGATTCATCTGCTGTGGCTAGATCCCTATACAGAAGCACTGTTGAATTGTTTAACCCCTAACGGGCCAAGTTCACTATTAAATAGATCTTGAGAATCATATACACTGCTTTTGAAGGAAGGTAAAAATCCATAAATGAGAAGAAAGAAAAATGATGCTAATTTGCTAGTGTATAAGCGTTTTCTGATAGAGAGGGACACTTTGCTATGGAGATGTCTTGGCCAGCAGTGTTTCTCTGGGAGTATTTCTGATCACTCCACTCCTCCAGTCTCCAGTGTCTAGGAAAGGAAAAGCTTGAAGCCATACAACACTCACACTCTGTCTGAGACTGCACCGACCTCTGTAGATGATAATCCAATACCTTGATCTCTCTGCTCTTTCTCTGAAATGCAAATATCTCACTTTTCTCTGGAGACATTACGTAAATTACCAGAAACCTGTTTTCAAAACAGGAAATGGGGCAAAAGAGAAAAAATATTTAGACAGAGTTTCAAGTTTGAGTCTGAAGGAAAACAAAGGCTCTTGGCTGTACAATTCTGCAGCAAGCTCCAGCAGGCATTCAATTGCTGCAGTCCCCTTCCTACTCACACACCCAGAGGTGGATGTGGACAACCTCCCAGAGAAATGTTCTTGTGCTTATTGAAGGATTAAGCAGTAACACAAATGTAAGTGAGAGAGGATGTCTGTTTTCTGTCAGAGAAAAATGTTGAAGACTTGACCAGAAACAAATCTGCCTTGAGAGATGGCCATTGCTACCCACTAGGGCAGCAGTTGGGAAGGATGCTTCATCAGGAAACAAAACTGTCCTGCCATGGCCTCAGTTGAGGCAAATGACTGCTAAACTCAGGCTATTTAAGTGCCAGCTTCTTCATGTGCAAAAACTGAATCTGCCTTTCCAGCTACTCTTAGTCAGGGCTGCTGGCAGTAATACTTGCTAATGCCCATTCTGTGCCATTGCACCCTAAATATCTAATTCTGCAAGTGTTTAGGAATGTAAAAATGATTAAGAAGATGAATGGAGCAGCACACTCCCTGTGACTAATTCTCATTTAAATATGCAATATTGTGGCTAATAAGAATGCTGAGAAACTAGATGTAATTCTCTGATGAATGCGGTGTTTTCCTGTAAATACAGATATTTCAGGGAGGGTGACTGCCTATCTGGGAATAAGGGGCTTGTGAATAAAGTGACTGTTCCATTATTGCAGCACTTGGCAAAGGAGAACAGAAGATCATATGCACCCAGAAGGGGAAAAACAACTGAATGGATGTGTCGGAAGCATTACTTAGTGAGCAACTGGAGTGATTGGCATAAAGTAGGACACTTTGTCACATAGAATTACAAAATTACTTCAAAACAACCTGAACAAAACAAGAAAAAGGTCTCTATTTAGAATAGAGTTTTTCTTTAATGTGACTATTTGCAATGGATATTGGATTCAAAACCCAGTTTAACTGAAAATATAAAAATTAAAGTGCCCATCTGCAGTGCTCAGATCATTGCAGTATGATTCAATTTTGAAATCACAGGAAGCTATACAGAACATCTGTTGTCAGAGAGGACTGTCAAGCAGTACTGTCAGGGCTCTGAAAAACAGACAACATTATTAGATTGTGGCCAGAATTCATGCAAAGCCAAAATAAATTTTGCTCCTTTGAGGGTAGAATAGTTGTTCTGGTTTTAATTTTTTTCCAACAATAGAATCTGATTGCAACCCAATGGTGAGCTTGCCTGTCAGCAGGGAAAAGAAACTTTCACTGAGTGTTTTCATTGGAAAAACCCTTCAGAAGGTTTTTTCCTGTGAATGGAGTAAAGGGAGAATTGAGATAGAGTGGTGCTGATGGTATTCTCTGTGGTAGGACCAGAGTACCAGTGATTCCTGTATGAAATTCAAATTCCAAAGCAATGGTTCAACACTTTTTGGAAGCACCTTGGTGAGCCTGCAATGGCTTTTGCATGCAAGAGTTTGGAAATGCAGACATTACTTTGGTGGATTTCACAAATGAAATGCAAAATGAACAACTAAATATTAGTTTATACATAATTGTGTACTACTAAATGCTTCCTTTACGGTACAGGGCTGTGAGTTTTAGTGAGCAGAAATTTATCTTTAAGAGCTCACTGTGTACAATTACTTGTGCCAGCCTGGACCTCTTTATTTTAAGAATCTGTTCAGAAAAAGGGCAAAAATGGAGTAGTCTCCCTCTGAAGAATCAATGCATATGATGCCAGAGGTAATTTTAGTATTCTTTTCCAGAGGAATATAAAGAAGTTGCAGTATATACTAAAACAATGTTTTAGTTTTTGAAATACTTGAACGTAGTTACACATGGTGGTAAGTAGGCACCGGGATGTCCACAGGGGAGGTATTTATCACAGCATTACATTACATTTTTAAATAACCTCGTGTAGTAAAAAGTACTTCAGTACCCAGTACTTCAGCCCTGATCCACAGAGACAGCTGCAAGCAATATTCAGTATTTCAGAAAATGTTTACTGCCTACACAGAAATATTGCAAGGGCAAGACTCTCAGCATGTGCACATCCCAATTACACCTCATGGAGTTCTTCTTTATGGAAGTCAGCAGGTCACATCACGGAACAGTTCTTCCATCCTGGTGTGTGAGGCTTACAAAGTCCAAGATATAGGCAAAAGAGATTGTTCTATGCGAACAATACCAAATGAGAGATATTAGACCATCCAATAGAAGAAACAATATACAAGCATATTTGCATTTAATATAAATAATAACCAGTTCTACTAAGTTAAAAACAAATTTTAAAAACTGGTGTGCAAAACTTTCCTATTTCTATTCACTTGTTCCATCTGAAGTGAATAAATGAAAATCATACTGTATCTATTGTAAAATACTGTGTTTCCATAACCATACATACAAGCTGTAAAGTTTTAGTAAAAAATGTTTGAGGAATGCAGTAAGTTCAGGGGACATGCCCGAAGCAACATGTGGAAACAGACTTGGGGGAAGATGAGCTCAAGATGGAGTGCTTGTGCTGAAAGGACCAGAAGTAATTCAGCCTTGACAGGGTTTCTGAAGTGTATGTTGGTGTGTTCCCCAGGAAATGGATACATTTGGGGAAATGCCTTGGGAGGAATGGGACTTCCCCAGGAGGCCCCAGTGAGTTAGGTGCAACTGTGTGCTTTTGGTTTCCTGTGTTTCTTTCAGTCCTTGTGGCCCGCTGCACATGGCAGAGGGACAGGAGAAGGGAGATGACTGTGAACAGCACCTTTGGTATCTGCCTGGGTCTGTGGAGACCAGCCCAAGCAGTTGCAGCAGAGCGTGTTACTCCTCTTTCATTGGAGATCTGAGCTGGATCATCTGTGTCCAGCTGAGAACCCCAAAGCTCTGTTTGGGAGTAATGAACTCAAAGACCTTTATGCACGCCCTAATGACATCTTCCCTATCTGGTGTGTTTTAACTCTTGGCCATACACATTTGTGTCTTGCTTGGTGGGAGCAAGCACCCAGCTGGGCTATGGGGTCCCAGCGCCATGCAGAGTCCTTCCCTTTGGACTTTGCTGAACTTCGTGTGTCCTGGGCTGTCTTAAGACACTCGGGACAATGGATTCCTTCTAATTTGGAACACTTTGGGTGGGTTGAGAGGGCATGCAACAGTGTATCCAAGGGCCCTTTGTGACACATTGGGACTTAGGTGCAGACAGTGGAAGGGCCACGCCACAGTGCTCGGTGCATGTGATGGGACAGGACGTACCAGGGCTGTGCTGTGAGGAGCCCCACACAGCCAGCTCGTTCGTTGCTGACCCAGAGCTTTTCCAAGGCAATACTCCTGTGGCTGGCCTTGCGGCCAGACTGCAGGACTTCTGGACTCGGAGCTTTTCAGAAGCATCTTTCTTGAAGATGCCCTTGAGGGCAGAGAGTAGGATGGCAGGCAGAGTGTTTGGCCTGTTAAGAGGGTTTAGGGGGAAAAACAAGAAAGGCCCTACAGCTGCCCCAGCACAGCACACTGAAGAGGTGGAGCAGTTCCAGCCACTGCAGGATGGTGAGTAGCAGAGCTGGGCCACAGAGCTTCTGCCTGCGGCCATCTTGGCCCCATGCCATGCCATGCCATGCCATGCCATACCATGCCATGCCATGCCATGCCATGCCATGCCATGCCATGCCATGCCATGCCATGCCATCCCCTGTGGACATGCCCATGAGAGCACTAAACACAGGCTGTGGCTTACCACCCCGGTGGCCGTGCTCCATCCCCTGGGGTATCCCAGGGCTGGCCCTGCCTGAGCAGCACAGGGCTGGGCTGTGTTCTCTGGCCTTTCCTGCAGCCCCTCAGCTCTGGCTGCGCTCCCTCTTTGCCAGATGCAGCCATGGACCAGACCCAGGAGCAGGACCCAGCCTGTGGCCACTTCCGCAGAGCAGCGCAGGTACCTGTAGCCATCTCCACCTGCTGTCACTGCTCGGCCGAGCACCACACTTGGGAGTCTCCATGGAATGTCCCTCTCTTCCTACTCTCCATTTTTCTGCAGATATTGCTGAGGTTCCTGTGCATCCGGCATAGAAAGACCACCACCAAAACAATTGAGGGCACAGCTGAGGCTGACTCCAGGCTGATCGAGAAGCAAGCAAAGCCTGATGTTGGCACAGAAAACTCTCACAGGGTGACAGCTGACACGGCACTGACTGAGGAGGTGGCCATCACAAACATTGACACCAAAATGGCTCAGGGCATCTCAAAGACTACCACCATGCCCACTCTGGTTCTTGCTCCTACACTGGATTTTTTCAAGCAGACGAGTATTTATTCCCAGCAGCAGGTAAGCAGCCTGAGACCAGGGCTGGAGGCCTTCCAGGATCGTGTGGCCCCTCAAACCATAGCCATTGGGCCACCTGAGCCTTTGAGGCCTGCACAGTGTGGGGGAAGGGAATCATTTCTTGGAGGAAACGGGGGAAGTTGCTCCCTTGGACAGCACTTCAAGTCTTCCCATGCCTCCTCCAGGTGCCAGCCATGGTGAGGGACATTCACCAGAGGCTTGTGTCCCAGGTGACTGTGGATGCCAGGCTGCGCATTAACATTCTGAGGCTGGCTAAAGAATACCCTGCTCATGTGGCCCTGACCCTCCTGCGCTGCGCCCCATCATGCGACAGGTACAGGCCATAACTGCCTTGAGAGCTGATAGCTCACCAGCCACTAGAGTCCTTTACCCTGTAGAGCCTGTCCAGTGGGGTCTGCCACACAGGCAGAGAGGTCCAGGACCCACAGGTCCCTCTGTTTCCTGAGCCTGCTGCCATGCTCCCTCCCTGCCCCTCTGGGCACCAGGGCTCTGTCACCCAGCCTCATGCAGCTGCACAGGGCAAGGTACTGCAGCTGAGATGCCTTTGACATGCAGCTCTGGTCCCACAGAGCTGCTGCGATGATGTGGAGAACCATAGGATCATGGGGACCAGCAGCTGAGAAGATCTTTCCAACGCTGCTCAGTGTGATGCAGGACTGGACACTGCACAGCAAACTCACTTCCGATGGGGACAATGAGGCCATCTTTGCCCTGGCTGTGAGTTTCTGAAACTCGCCTTTGCTTGCCCCCAGGTCACCTCTCCAGAAGCTCTCCATCCCTTCGCCATCCTGTATCTCCCTGCTTAAGGCACTGGGCTGAAACCTGGGCTAGGGGAGGACTCCAGGCTGGGTGCTACCCCTGCCAGGGCCTGCCACATGGACACCCTGGTGCTGAATGCTATCTCAAGGTGCTTTGTCTTTTGCAGGCAACTGTGGTGCTGTGGGTGATTGCCAAGGTGCCTGAGTGCCAGCACACAATAATCCTTCACTCTGCCCGTGTGTTCGTGGCTCTGCTCTTCCAAGTTTTCATCACCACAGAGCAGATTCCAGAGGATGTTGATGACTTCTGGAGAGTGTGCCGGGAGGAACACTGCCTTCCCACTAACCCCAACAGGTCCCACTTGTCCTGTCCTTCCCATGCCCTTGTGCCCAGAGCTAGCACTCCCAGCGTGACCTGGGCTTTGCTCTGCACACAGATTTGCAGTGCAGACCATGAAGGTTCTGCTTGGCCGACTGTGGGGTGACGATGAGGTGTTGGCTCTGGAGCGCAAGCGTGTCTGGGACACCCTGCTCTGTGCCGACACCCACCACTATGCAGTGGGCCTGCTGGCCAGGTGAGACTGTTTCTCCCCGCTGCCCCTGGCATTTGTGCCTTGCGCCCAGAGTGCCCCACACAGCTCCTGTGCTTGTGGGCAGGAGGACCCTGTCACTGAGGGACAGTAGAGCAGACTGGAAAAGGCTGGGAGAGAAGGGTGCCCAGGAGCAGCCACTTCCAGAAGGGTCCATGTCCCCTTGCAGGGTGCTGGGGAAAGATTAGACCTCTGTGAGTCAGTCTTGGGAGAGGTTTGCCCACCTGGCTCAGGGCCTTGGTGCCTTTTTTCCCCTGCCAGGGAGTTGCGCCGTGGCTTGACCCACTTGTGTACCCCGATCACAATCTGCCTGCTGAAGGTGCTCATCAGGGAGCAGCCCCGCTGGGATTTGCCTGGACTGGCTCTCCTAGTGGAGGTAAGCCTGAAGGCCAGTGCTGCCTCGCTGAGCTGCCTCCAGCTCTCTGGCCTCTCCCAGTTGCAGCCGCCCTGACACGGTGTACCCACAAGGTGCTGCTGCCTGGGCCTGGCCCTGGGCAGTTGCAGGCTCCTGCCAGCTGGTGCCCTGTCACTGTCCTCTGACTTTCAGTTTCTCGATTGCCTGGACTTGAACGTATGCGCTCGCAGGATGCTGACGATCATGTCAAAGCACCTGGAGAGTGAGAGCAGGGAGAAGCGTCGCCTGGCAATCAGAGGCTTTGTGGTGCTCAGCAAGTATCCCTTGATGGTGAGAAGGGGCAGTGGCTGAAGCCATGTTGGCAATGTGTGGCTGGGGAATGCAACCCCTTGGGCTTGGCTGGCTTTGGGAGCTGAGGCAGCTGCCCCCAGCTCTCCTACCTCCAGTAGAAGGGTGCGGTTACAGCGCCAGAGCGGTCTCAGTGCTGAAGCTGTGCATGGATTGAGAGCATAACCTTGTGTCCCACACAGGCCGAAAGCATCTGCAAGCTGTCATCAAAGCTGCTGGAGCTCCTGAGAGATGCAGATGGAGAGGTGGTCCGGATGACCCTCTCTGTGTTCATGAACATGCTCCAGGACAAAGACATCCTAGTGACCAGCAGATGCAGCACCACTGCCCCAAAGCTGGCTGAGATGCTCATGCCACTCTTTGAGAATGTAAGGCTCTGTGTCCCTAGTCACAGGCATTGGATGTTGCTCAGAAATTCTGTGCCCTGTGGATTTTGGGCCTTTACCCAGGTGGGCCTGGAAAAGCTGCTATTGAAACCTTATCTTCTTTTTTGCCACCAGGACAACAGGCATGTACAGCTGCTGTCCATTCAGCTGTTTGAAAAGGTGATGGAGCTAGTAGTGAAGAAGGAAAAAGAGCTCCTGAAGACCATTGTGAAGCAGAGCCTGTTGTCACTTGTAATCCACTGGCACGATGAGGACCAGCATGTGGCAGAGGTGAGGACTCGTGGGCTGCTCATGTTCCCCTGGGAGCAGGCCTGGCTACCTAATGCCCTGGCACCTGGTAGGCTCCAGCCCCACCCTCGGCAGAGGGATGCGTGTCCTGTGCCCTGGGCTGTCCTGTCACCTCTGGCTCTCTGCTTCTCTCAGGCCTCTCGCAAAGCACTGCTTGGTGCAGCTCGCTTCCTGAAGAGGAGGGATCTGGAGCAGCTGCTGACAAGGGAGCAAGGGTTGAAGTTCAATGATTGTCTGGTAAGAAGAGCCTGGAAGCCCCAGCCGCAGCCTGGAGAAGTAGCCTGCCCCCTGTGCTCAGTGTGTGGGGCTGGCAGCTGTGTCCCTGCCCAGTGCCTCACCCAAGGGCACCAGCCTGAGCGCCCCACATTGCTCCCTTCCATGGGATGCACAGGCTCCTGCCCAGGCTCCTCTGGCCTATGGTGGTGCCAATGGAGCCCCGGCCCAGCTGTGCTGCAGGGCGGCATCACGGCTCCCCAGGCAGCACCTGGCCCTCTGCCCTCTCCAAGGCCTGGCAACTGTAGCAGCCTCAGGATTGTGTGGGCAGAGGCCACAGCTGCATGCAGGGAGCGCCCGGCCCAGGGGGAAAGGCCATGCCAACCCTTCCCTCTGTCCTCTCTCTGCAGCAGGTAGAGGATGAGAGCCCATCAGCCAAGCACCAGCACCGGGCCCTGCCAGCCCTACAGAGCCCACAGGAGCCTCCACAACGGGTGCCCATGAAGTTCATTGGTGAGCCATGAGCCCGGGGTCCCTTCCTTGCCATCCTAGCCTCGTTGTGACCGGCCCCAGCCCAGGTGCTGCCCCCAGAGCGGGAGCCAGGCCAGGGGTGATGGAGCCCTGTCTGCCCTCGGGTCTGCTGCCATTCTCTCTCAGCCGTCCCCTTGGGCAGCAGGATGTGGCAAGGGCCTGGGCTGAGCCCTGCTGGGGGAGGAGGGCGTGTGGCCTCAGGGCTGGCTGTGCCTCTGTGGGGCACACAGGGGCCCATGTGCCGTCTGGGGCTACAACAGGCTCTGTGTTCCCAGGGATCTTCAGGCAGAACAATGAAGAGGCATCAGGAAGAGCCCCAGCTCACGCGTGAGGGTGAGTGAGGGTAGCACGGTATCAGCAGGGTGTGGCGGGAGAGCTACAATCCCTGTTCTGGCTGCTGAGGGCTCTGCTCCATGTGCAATTGAGGGATGGCGTGGGCAGAGCACACAAAGGGTTCTGGGACCCATGGGGGATCTGTGGCCAGCACCTTCCAGATGATCCCATTTTCTCCTGCTCCTCCCAAGCCATGGCAAGAGCTGGCTGGGATGGTTCTGGCAGGAAGTTCTCTTTGGGTCCCTGCAGACCCTGGCTCTGACCATGGCTCTGTTTCTCGCTCTTTCAGCCCTTCAAGCACCTGGGAAAGAAGAGGTGTCTCCTCCTCTTAGTGCCACTGGAGCTCCAGGCTCACATCTGAGCCTGTGAGGAGTTCCAGGAGCTCATCCTGCCTCCCTTCGACCTTCCCCTTATTTCCCTTCCAGCTCATGCCTTTACTTCTCTTTCTTTTAATAAATAGTTTGGCTTCTTCACTTTACCTGTGTCTCTGTGGAGCTGAAGCAAGTAAAATGAAGCCCTGGGACAGATGGGCCCTTGCTGCTTCTCTTTCATCTTGTGTTGTGTGCAGTGAAACAGGGGAACAAGGGCAGATCAGGCTGGAAAAATCTCTGTCCTGCAGGTGCAGTTGCACAACGTGTTGGAGTCTGTCCTGGTTTGAAAGACAAGTGTCTGCCAAGACAGCAGAAGCCTCTTTTGAAATGGAAAATGTAAACCCCCTCCCTCTGTCACAAACCCAAGAAAGAGAGACCAGAGGGAGGGGACCCTTCCCATCTCTCTTGGGCACAGCTGCAAAACAGCCAATATGTCTTCCTCTGCTGGCCAGCTTGTTTTCTCTGGTACCAAGAGTGCTATGGCTGGGCATGAGAAGTGCTGTTTGCACAACAGAGAGTCCTGGAGAGTGCTATGGCTGGGCATGAGAAGTGCTGCTTGCACAACAGAGAGTCCTGGAAGACACTCACAAGAGCATACTACGGGAATAGGGCTCTGCTTTGCAGCTGGGAACAGCCTGGTTTCACTGCTGTTAATGCAGGCAGGAGTTCAGGCATGGTAAGTGGCAGCTGGCAGGTTGTGTTTTTAAGGGGCCCCAGGGCTGTGGGCCTGAAGCACGCTGTGGAAACAGACTTGGGGGAAGATGAGCTCAAGATGGAGTGCTTGTGCTGAAAGGACCAGAAGTAATTCAGCCTTGACAGGGTTTCTGAAGTGTATGTTGGTGTTCCCCAGGAAATGGATACATTTGGGGAAATGCCTTGGGAGGAATGGGACTTCCCCAGGAGGCCCCAGTGAGTTAGGTGCAACTGTGTGCTTTTGGTTCCCTGTGGTTCTTTCAGTCCTTGTGGCCTGCTGCACGTGGCAGAGGGACAGGAGAAGGGAGATGGCTGTGAACAGCACCTTTGGCATCTGCCTGGGTCTGTGGAGACCAGCCCAAGCAGTTGCAGCAGAGCGTGTTACTCCCCTTTCAGTGGAGATCTGAGCTGGATCATCTGTGTCCAGCTGAGAGCCCCAAAGCTCTGTTTGGGACTTCTGATTTAAACGGTCTTTATGTACACACTGATGTTTATTTGGCTTTAGCTTTTTTCCTATATGTTACATATACTCTTCACACGTATATTTGTAGTTCTGTGGCCTATTGTATTATTGACTAGATTTTCCACTAGTTTTCTGTCATGTTTCCGTAAACAGAAGACAAAACAAATTAATGAACTCCAAGCCCCAAAAGGTGCAACTCCGCAGTGCTATCCTGGTTCTTCTTGGGATCCAAGGTTGAGAGCAATTCTTCAAGATACATTTTAGTGGACAGAGAATAGCCAGTGCCAAGTGGGGGGACTCCAGAAAGGGATTTGTCCTTGGGGGGAAACTGCATAACCACTTGTCCACCTAACTAGTACTTTTTATCAATTATGCTAATTTTCTAAAACCTATAAAAATATACTCACCCCTGAGAAAGTGGGCTTTTGTGCACATCTTTCCATAACTCCCCTTGAAAACCTTTAAATAACGATCCATTTTTATATTACCACCTTACTAGAAGTATCTTTACTTTCATTCTCAGGTTGAGAAAAAGGTAACACTATATGCACTATTTGCATATTAAGATAAAACCTGCATTTGATAATGTTACTAATTTATTACTATAATTTTACAAAATTTATAACTTACAATAATGTTATAGGCAAGTATTTGTAGGTAACTATAATGTAGTCTTTTTTAATATACAAGATTATTTTAGGAAGTATATTTTAGTTCTATATCCTTTGTAAAAACTTCAGTTCCCCATAAATTGAATAGGACTCTGTGTCCTTTCACAGGTCTGTAACTTCCAGACGTGAGCTCTCTGTGTCTTTCTCTTCACATGCTCCTGAGAGATCTATTCAAAGGAAGAGTCTTAAGAGCAACTTTCTTGTCAATCCTGCAGAGCTCCAACTGTTGGAAAACGCACATCCAAAACCACTGCCTTGTCTCTTGAAGGGTAGAGGGACACACTTCTATGGCAGGGGACATTTAATTTTGCTTCTTAGATTGAAAACATAAAGATAACATTTTGAAAAAAAAATTGGACCTTTGATTATCTTTATTTTCTTTGGGGGTTTTTTTTGTGATTTTTGTTTGGGGTTATGTTGGGGTTTTTTTTTTGTTTGCTTGTTTTTTTGTTTGTTTGTTTGTTGCATTATTTTCCTTTAAGCCACCTTGGTACCTTTGATTACACTGATGTTTTGTATTTTGGTAGCATGTCCTTATCTTAGCATCTTTTACTATGTATTCATAGATATATTCATCTTCATGTACAGTAATTTCACAATTATAAACCGCACCGAGTATAAGCCGCACTTCCGGGTGCCAGCAACTTTTTGTTCTTTGTCCATATATAAGCTGCACCTGATTATAAGCCGCACGTTACAATACAGAGTGTGATAAAAGGTATCTATTCTATCACCATCTGTTGAGGGTGGGGGCAGTGATCCTTATCTCCATGGCAGATATTCTGTTAATGGGCCATCCATTGAAGCCAGGTAGGGCATTGCTCTTTATCTTTTCACAACCCATCCATCCTCCAGCAAGTCATTTTCTGCTAATGGCCATTGAGTCCCACTGTGTGACTGATAAAATTACTTCATCCCATTGGAAGTTGCTCCAGCCAGGGGGAAGAGCCCAACATTTCTTACCAAAATAAAAACAGAGGTTTTGGGACACTAAGGTAGCCCCTTTCTCCACTAGACTCCAGAGGAAAACTGGATTTCTCCACATCACCACTGGACCTCCGGAGGGAAACTGCACCTTGTACAGGAGCACTGCTCCAACTGAATCACATCTGTCACTGCAGGAGGATGCAGCCACCATTTAATGGGACTGCTACCAACACCCTACCTGACGGGGTGTCAGGTTGTACTCTGACTTTGTCAGGGTTTGGAGTTTGTTTCTTTGTAGTACTGTATTTCTATTTTAATTTCCCTAGAAAAGAACTGTTATTCCTAATTCCCATATTTTTGCCTGAAAGCCCCTTGATTTCAAAATTGCAATAATTTGGATGGAGGGGGTTTACATTTTCCATTTCAAAATGAAGCTCCTGCCTTTCTCAGCAGACACCTGTCCTCCAAACTAAAACAGCAACTTTTTGTACTTTGTCCATATATAATCCGCACCTGATTATAAAACGCACTTTGGGTTCGGACCAAAATTTTAGTCAAAATGGTGTGGCTTATAATCATGTAATTACTGTAATTGAAATATAACAAGTGACAGACTGGTGACTACTTCATGCAATTGTTTTCCCAGATCCTTCTCTTCAGCAGGAATTTGTGTTTGAGTTCCAGATCTGAGCAGCCATTTGCAATGCAATTTTACATGGAAATGCCTCTAAAATACAACATAGTGACTTTAAAAACAAGAACCAAAATAAAGAAAACAAAACACCACCAAAGCAAGCAACCAACCAATGAACCAAACAAACACACCAAAACAAAAACAAACAAAAACTAAACAGACCTCAAGCATGGGCCCCAACAATTTTTCCCTTTTAAATGACAAAAAGGATACTTTACAGAATGAAAAAAGCAAGAGTGTGGGAAGGTCCATGAGAAGGCCTCCAGCCCAAGTTGTCTCACAGACAAGTCTCAAACAGAGCAAGTTATCTGAAGGTGCCTCAGGTGAGTTTTGAGTGACCCTGAAGGTGTACATCCCACAGCTTCTCTCTAAGCATCTGTCCCAATGTGTGACTTCTCCCACTATAGTCTATTTGTTTTCACATCTACAGGTGCCACTTCCTGTGCTCCCACCTGCTACTGCTGCCTCTGCTCCTCAGAGCAGGGAGTGTTATGAAGGCTGAAGATAAAAGGTAGCAGGTCTTTTGTGGTTTATCCAATGCCAAAGTAATTGTCTGATACCTTGTTCTCAGATAAAAATGCCTGACTAAATGGTTTTTACTTTGCTTTTTATTGGTGATAGCTTCTCTCTGGAAGTAAATGGATTAATTATAGTGCAGTAAATACATGAACAAGAAAACAGTGCCTGCAAAGCCAAATAGACTGATGTCCATTTATTGTAACCCATAAAGTCAATGCAAGACAAAAAGTTCTGTGTGTCTCTTGAGAATATTCACTATAAAATAAAATACTACATAGTTCACCACCAGTCCTCTGATTAAATTCCTCTAAATAAGGCTGTAATAATCCTTGTAATGCCATCTAAAATTATCCAGGAAAAATTAAATCAATAACACAACTAAATGTTTGCCTCTAGTCTTATCTGCATAGACTGATTAAGTTATTGTCCTTGCCTAGCTGAGCCCTGCCAATGAACTTTTATTCAAAGAAATGGAAGAGAAAGTGCCAGGATTTGTTTTGCAGGTGTTGATGACATGTTGCCCCTGAAACTGGTTGCAGTGTTTCTAAAAGAAAGGGCAAAATGCCCCACTATTTCTAGGAGAGCAAAGACACTTTTGAAGAATACTTATTCTAAGTTTTGGTTAAAAATAAGTAATTCATTTAAGAATGTACACATAATACACACATAGAATCTTGATCTGGTTTTAAGGGAAAAACTAAAATATATTGAGGATAATTTTTTATTTTTTATTTTTACTGGTCTTGCCCAAGAAGACTGCAGCATAATATAGGAAACACCCATGCACCTTTGCTAAGGCATGGCCTGTGATCTGATGACTGATGTTAATATTTCGTAATGAAAGTTTCAAGCCTAGACTGGCTATTGATAGTCTTAAAATTCCTAATGGATTTTCAAAATATTTTGCAGCATGTGGTGAAGGAGGCAAGATCTGTCCATTAAAAGGAGGATCAACAGATAAACTGTGCTGTAAGTAAACCCTTACAGGAAGAATTTTCAGGTTATTAATAAACTCTGGCCTTAAAGAGAGCGCCAGTGTTGTGTTCTGCTACAGTGAGGGGGGCAACTACTCCCCCTGGCCCTGGAGTCTCAGGCAGCCACTAAGGACCAACAGGAAAAGATGACAACAGGACAGGTCTTGGTTTAGCAAACCCCATGATGCTTTATGGAGCCAGGGACCAAGACAAGAATGAGGGTAGAGTCATGGGTTTTACATGCCAGAGTAAGGGTGGAGTTTAGGGTCGGGGTTCAATAGCGAGAGGGAACTGCAAAGCGGTGAGTCGAGGAGGACAAGCAATGGGAAGAACTAAGGCAAGAACACTGCAGTAAAATTTAAACCAATGAGGATACAGGAAAAGAGGAACATTTTGGGACCATTCCTTATCTGCCAAAATGGGGTGGAGTGTCTTTTCCTGGGCTTGAGGGGGCACAACCCACAGGGTGGAGGTGCGAAGTCTTCTTTTAAGTCATGTCCCTCACCCAATGCTGTCTTAAGTAGAATCCCCATCTCCTGCGGTGGGGGGACTCCACCTGCCTTTAAGGATGAGGCCAGCTGCCCTGTTAATGAAATCAAGGATTTTCAGACTTCCATACACACTTGTGGTGAGCAAGCATGCAAACGATCAAGTGGCTTTTTCATGTCATGTTTCAAACAACTGGATGAAGGAAAATTAATGTAACTGGGTGGTTGAAGTTGGAAGAACTTCCTAAAAAAAGCAGGCCAGGATAATTTTAACTAAAAGTGCTCTTCGTGCAATCTTTCATTATCACCACCACTTCATTACAGGCTCACCACTGTCATGTCTGTAGTGATTATCAGAACGAGAGCAGGCTGAAGAATTTTTTGAGTTTTCAAACACAGAAAGATGGCCTTGAGGAAGTAGGAGAGATGACAGATATTTCTCTTGGATCACCTAGAGATGCATTCTATCAAGGCAAATAGGAATGAGCCCATTCCTGCTTGCATTCAGCTCTATAGTTGCTATATTTGGGTTAACAACCTTCAACCAATATTTAGGTGTATCTGCAGCTCTGCCATGTAGTAATGAAGGTAAAACCAGCTTTTCACTGCTTATTTTGCATGCTGTTCGGGTTCTCACCTGGACAGAATGTTCTCTTCAGACACAGATGTAAATAAACAGCACAGCCCTGTCCTGACTGAGAGCAGCGGAAGGGAAATTACTGCCCTCTGGAAGAACTGGAAAAGCAACCAGAGCTGCTGCCTCTTTATTGCTCTCTTCTGGGGTCCAAGTAGTATTAAATCATACTATGCTAATTAAATTACATAAGGTCATCAGTTTATTGTCTTTTACTAGCAGATAATGACATTGGTGATGGTTTAAGCTCCGGCTCCTTCACTGGCACACAGAGGCTGCTCAGCCTCCAGAAAAGTTTGAGTGTGATGGAAGAAATTCTTTACATCTTCCTAAGAGAGCTGGTGAGGGAACTTCACACAGTACAATTTCACCCAGAACAAGATCTAAACAAGGGGAAAATGTTAATTTTAGTTTTTCTCAATTAGTTTCATGACAAGCCAAGACAATAAATGCTAAGGAGTAGTAAACCAGCAATTTCAGGAACTCATTTGCCTTTGTGGGAGAGCTTAGAGCATCACCATTGGTAACTCTGTTCCCTGGATTTCTAAATTCAAGGTGGTGTTTCCACATTAACAACAGTTTTCACCAAAGGATCCCTGCCAATATTGGTTTGTTGGTCATGTGTCTGTCAAGGTAAAAATATGAAAGGTGTCTACTTTATTTCCCATTAGTGGACTCTGTAATGTATCTGCAGCCTTTTTGTGGTACTGGACCTTGTAAATTTTTGTGCTAGTTATATAGTTTATCTAAATGAGTAAATGACAAGAAATAAAATACAATCTAGTGCTAGTTTGTGCTACTAATATAAACTAGTGTAATGTTCAGGAGACCATATTTTAACTCCTCAGTTATTGCATCATTTCATATCAAATGATCAATTTCATATGTTCTGCCTTTTCAAAGAAGCTTTCTAACAGGTGCATTTATCACAAAGCACCTTTTTGTATCATTAATCAGCAAATGAAAGCAATTGTCTTTAGTAAACCAAATCAGCCTTGGAGAATGGAATCAGATAAAAATTAACAACTCTCACCATAATTGTCCTCTGTCAGTCCTTCTTTCCTACACACAATTAAAGTGGTTGCATCTTTAACAATGCTGAGGACAACAAATATTTAACTCCATCCTCAGCAGATTTATCTTTTTTCCCTTCTTTAAATCTTCCCCGGTCTGGAGGCTTTCAGTTTTCCCAGCATCAAAGATCTTATTGATCTTTAGCTGTTTTTTATCCACATATATATTTAACCCATCATTATTACTTCCTTTTTATCAATGGTTAAATGACTGATCCTCCACAGCCTCCCAGGGCTTGTGTCCCTGATTATGTCTCATTTTCCTGGCATCCCTGCATCATATTTGGCAACTAGCTGAAAATCAGAATGGTCTTTCTTCTGTGCTATTTCCAGCATCAGTAATTTCTATCTCTGAAGGAAGAGACAAGATATTATTTTCAGTAAAAATTCTATTTTTATTTTTTGCCTAATCTTTTCAGTAGAATGAATCTTGTCTCTTTCCCCCCTTGCTTGCATTTTTAATCCCACATCTCTGTCTTGCTCACAGATCTCATTGTTAAGCAGCACTGAAGCAGTTGTGGGGTGAATGACTCCTATCAATAATTACGTTAATTCACTCTAAATCAGATGATTTCCACAGGTGTCTTCAGTTAACTTTCCAGTGTTGTTTTTAAACCACTCAAAATAATTTTGCTGCCAAAAGTTTGGGGGTTTGTTTTGTTTCAGTATTATCTAGAGCCCTCTCATCATCTACAACTGATACCATGTCACACACTGTCACCTTTGTCAGTGCCTAACTTCCTGTGCAGACACTCTGAACTTTTGTGACATTTCCTAAATTTTTTGAGTAGATAATCAACTTTCTTACAGACATTTTCTTTAGTGCATAATTTTTCTCCACAAAAGGTCTCTTTAAAGATATTTGCAGTTGAAAGTTATTTCCTGGCCCAGTGAGATAAACTTTTGTTTGAATAATGTTTCAAAGAAAATGTAATGCCGAATGGAGCAACAATTCTATCTTTGTTTGTGAATACTGAAGTGTCTTTGATATTGTTAATGTAATTAATTATTTCATGGAACAGGTGTGGAACACTGTCACATTTTCTCCAC
Organism: Catharus ustulatus; assembly: GCF_009819885.2. Lineage (NCBI taxonomy): Eukaryota > Metazoa > Chordata > Aves > Passeriformes > Turdidae > Catharus > Catharus ustulatus. Next base: position 3,798,811 of record NW_024879446.1, read on the forward strand.
TAATTATATAGTAATTATATTACTGAAGTAGGACACAGAGTGCTGCTGGGCATGCTAAGGATATGAATAAATAAAATACCCCATATTTTTGCTTTTCAAGAGTGGTTAAGAGTCTCTGGGGGTGAGAAGCCTTGCCTGCCACAGAGGATACAAGTGGAGAACACTGATGTGATCCTGAGCCACGGAACTTTGCAAACAGATGAGTTTAACATCAGCCTAATGTTGCTCCCCTGCATGCATGTGGCATTAATCATACTAGAACAGGGGCAAAAGGAACTCACATCAGTCTGGAAAATTCCACTTACTGAGAAAATCCTAATTACTGAAGGTGTCCCCTCTACTATATGACATGAAGAAATGTGCTGTTTGCTGTAGAGCCCTGAGCTGTCAGTGAGTTCAGTCAGCCCAAAACAATTCCTGCCACTTTAATAATTTGAAACTGCAGAGTGCAGGATCCAGCATGTCCACACCTGAGGAAGGGGCTGGAGTGACATATACTGGCAGGAACAAGGGCAGACAGAATGCAGTGGGGCTCGAGAGAAGGGGAGGGCATGGGAGAGGACACCAGGGCAAGTCCTTCCCTCTTTCCACAGTGAGTGCTGTAACCCATTCTGGACCTAGACTGAAATGGAAATTTACTGATTTGGGAGCAGTGTTTATACCTGAACAGAAGGATTCAGCTCCATTCCATTTCCACTGAGCAAAGTTCCTTGGAAGCACACACTTCAAAAGTGTCTGGATGTATCTGAGGCCCTCATTACAGAAGTAAGTAATTTTTAAGTTTTTGGCAATCTCTGGTGGGGATGGCTATGCCATGGTTTAGTCCTCCTGGAACATCAGTTTGTTCAGTGGGAATGTTTTCAGCCCTTTGGAATACTGGGATGTTTCAACCACTGTTGGAAAGCAAAACAGGTTTCAAAGTGTGTTTTTGGTGAGATGGGTTGCCTGCTCCAGGCTCCCTGTGGCCATTGGTGTCTTGTTTTCTTCTGCACATCTGGATTTATGGTCAGAAGATTGGAACTGGTTTGGAATTTGAAATACGAGCTTTCCCCCTCATAGCTATAATAGCTATAACTGATAGAAAAGGAAATATAAAGCAGATATTTTTGTCAACACAAATTCAAAACCAAATCAGACTCTTGTAAGATGTTACATTAGTCTGTAGATATTGCAGTTCTCCCCCCACCTCTCCCCTTGCCCATTTTCCATTTTTGATTCTTTTAGAACAGCTTAGCAGAGGGATACCTTTTAAACAATAAGAATAAACTTTGCCTGGAAATCCAATCAATGATATTTTACTAGAAATTAGTTTGGGTTTTTTTTCATTCACTGCTCTTGGAATTGCTACTTTGACAACATCTGTATATACACAGGACTTCCATATCTGCCTAAGTAAACACTTTGCTTTTTTATTTCCAGTATATATGTCAGGGGATAAGTAGGTTACTATTTATGAGATTCATGAAAAACTTCAGTTTTGAAGGCTGCTTTTTATTAGATGTCTTAATCCAATTCTGTTTATTGGATTGGGAAATGAAAAATCAAAATAAATTCTCTTGAGCACAAATAATAAAAGGCAAAAATAAAATTGGTGCATACACAGCTCAAGCTAATAATAAAGAACAAGCAGAATCAGTTTAAAAAATTGATTTGTCCCAAGCAGCACTTCCAGGGGCTTGGAGTTCTGTCTGGTAAGAAAAATAAAGTTGCTTTGTGGAAATTTCCAATCTTCTCGGTTTAATTTACTCTTTTTGTTTGAGATTTTTTTCTCCCTACCTGAATTTTGATTCCCTTGAGGAGTTCTAGAGATATGGATCTGTCTCATTCCTGGCATGTGTCAATATTTTCATTTCTCTTTCAAGACATTCTGGTCATGCATGCTTCTTTTTGCACAAATTGATTTTTGGCTCCTGACACTTTTAGTTTCCTTGTTTTAATACAGGGGTTTATTCACAGCTATAAAATTCGCTAGGAATCGTAAATGGCAAGATTTCTCTATTTAGGCAATTGTCAGGAATTTTTAAACATTCATAACAAATGTTGGTAGAAACTTCAGCTTTCTGCAACTGGCATGGAAGGGGAATATGCTGGCAAAGACTTTACTTGCAATGTATCTGAATATTACAGTGCACATTATTTTGTTTTCTGACTGACTGTTATATGCAAAAAGATCAAGTCCTGTGGAAATGGGGGTGGACAGGGGAGTGGCTTCATCTGCAGATGCAGGAGGCATTAACCTGAGACATGTCAAACGGGTTATCCCATAATAGGTCAGGTTTCTGGTTCTTGCTCTCAACTGGTTCAGATCTGGTCACATACAAGGGCATGCTCCTGATTCGTGTTCATAATTGGACCTTGCCCTCAGATACCCCTATGTATTGCTATGTTTGCCACATCCCTGGGTCTTTGGATAATGACTCTTAAACCGTGAAGTTTCTACAGTTGTTATTTTATCCATTAAAATTCTTTATTTTTCAAGTCCATTCATTGTTTCAGTCCCTCTGTTTTCTTCATGGATATCCTGGGCTGGCCAATCCCTGTATTGCTGCCTTGACAGTGACCATAGTTTTCATTAGGTATGAAACCATCTCATTTTCATTAGGCAAAAACAAACAAACAAACAAACAAACAAACAAACAAACAAGCAGAAAACCCCAACAGGCATTTTTAATTTCCTTTCAACAGAATATTATAATCATTAATATGACCCAAAGTCTTTGCTTGGTCCCAATAACCTCAAAAGTACTTAGACCTGCAAAAGGGTTTGATCGTGTCATTGAATCAAGGTCCCTGCAAACAGGTGACTGGTGTTAAACTTCGGTGTGAGTGACATGCTCATGTTCTGTGAGATGCTGAATTCATTCCTGAGATCTGTGATTAATATGTATCAAATTTTTATTACTTACAATGTTGCAGGTATGAGTTATGGCTGAAATTCTTTTGCAGTATTTATCAGGACTGTGTGAAGTAATTATAAATCATATGGAAATAGTGGACCCTGAGAGAAGAAAACTCTCAAGGATCTCTAAATTAAAACCAAATCTACAAGCATTTAAAATATTCTCACTGGAGTGTTCTGAAAGAGAATCAAATAGCTGTATTGCTGAAACCTTTTGTGCATGAAGAGATTTACTCTCCAAAGGCAGGTTATGCTATTTCTGTATAAAGCCATTATTATTGCCTACAGAACTTCAAAGAGTCAATACTGTAGATAGTTATTTCCTTGTTTCCTTAATTAAACAAATGCTACTGAAAAGAAGCAGGGAAGTAGATTATCTAATTTTTTGCTCTTAATGGTGTTGCAAATGAAGCATATTTAAATTCCTCAAAGAAACTTGTGTCTTGCTGAAAACATAAAGGAAGAACATCAATACTAAAAAATCACATTTGACCTTAAACACTGTTTTATTGATGGGCTATAGAGAAATCTGTAACAGACTTCTCATTGTGCCACAGACTTTTATTTCCTTTCTGCTACATTTTCTGTGGCTGGGGTCATCAGTGTGGTGGTTTGGGATGCAGAAGACCAGATGCAGGGAATGCTGCCTCTTCTCTGCATGTGTCTGTGCCAGCACAGAGGCTCCAGGAGCAATGTGATCATCTTCCTTCTTATACTTTGATTTTCCTCCCTCTGCCTGTGCAATGGGGTGTCACTTGCTGCCAGCAGCCACAAATGAGCCCATCAACCGTGCTCTTCTGTGGGGATGATTTCACTGTTCAGGCTGTCACTTTTACATTTCACAGGGTTTTTTATTTTTACCTTGATGATAAGGATACTTTCCCTACACTTAGCCAATCATACTCAAGGATCCATTAACAGAAGTTAACTCTCTCTTAAACAAATCCTACCCCTCTCTATACCATGACTGGTGTAAGTCCTCCTTTTTCCTGTTTCGTCTTCCTTAACAGGCAAACTGACTCTTGGTTTCAAAGTGTGTCTAGTAGCAAGGTGTTCCTGTTTGATTGTCTAGAAATGCATTTAGTCTCTTGCATTTGGTAACTGGAACAATGGGAAATGATGTTATTGGAGATGCGGCATTGAAGGCAAAGTGATCACTATTTGTTATTCCTTTATAAAAGCCAGAACTGCTCATAACTCTCTCAGATAACAGCACTTATGATTCTGATTTCGACCCTCCCACTATCCTGAAGAAATCCATCCCCTTCTGAGAGGAGCTGCTCCACTCTGGGGATGTCCTTTCCTTTCTGCGACAAGACTCTCCCCTTCAGCAGAGCCTTTATTCAAGCCTTGCAGAGTAAACTTAGAAAAAGGTAGAATAGTCTCCAACAAGCCTGTCCAGCCCTTGATGTCTTAAGTTTTAGCTATCATATTTTCCAGATTCTGTACTGCATTAGTATGTAACTCTGAACTTCATATAAAGTGTTAGCAAGATCTCCTCATAGTTCAGTCAGACAAAACAATCCCTTTCCAGCCAGAGAACCAAGGACACCATTTGCAGCTTCAGACCCAAAAAATGCAAACAGTGATTTGAGGAGAGCAGTCTGGGAGGATGGGGCTTCATAACCTGGAACTGCAATTGGACAACTAACTCCAATATGTAAACGGACCAAAACTTATGTAAGTGTGAAAATTTGTGACATCTTGGGTGTAGCCACAGCCGGACTCTTTGTACTGCCCAAGGTGAATCCTTTGAAGGTCTTTTAATAAATACCTACTTTATTCCTTTAACACTGTCTAGCCTCTGTTCTAGGTGGCCTGATAAGGCATTACCCCAACAGATATAACCTTTTCCAGGCAGGACAGGATGTATGGATTTGTGTCCAGGCTACTCCTTGTACAAGCAGATGGGAGAATGGCAGATTTGCATTTACAGGTGAACTGCCTCTCCTTCGGTTGGACATCCTGTCCCATTTCACTGTGCACTGTAAATCCAAATGGAAATATTCCCTGGTTTCAGAGGGAGGACCAGCCATGTTTTCATTCTTTTGTATGCAGTGGTTGGAGTTGGAGGGAAGATCATGGGCCTAGGAGGAGTGATTGCATTTATTATGCCAAACGAACAGATGTTCAGGCTTTTCATATCCACACAAAACCACATTCCCATAGACTTGTTCTTTACCAAGCATGTGCTAATGAACTTAAACCTTTTTTTTTTTTTTTTAATGTACATGATCAGAATTCATAATATCTTGTTCAGGATATAATGCAGATTAGTAAGAGTATTGCTTTAAACAGTATTATTGCTGTGAGCTCCCTGCCAATTTCATCTCCCTTACAGGGTTCATAGAGTGCTCATGCTGACAGGGAGCTGTATCTTAGTGGAAACACAATGTAGAAAAACTTTAATTTTTCCTGTCTAAAAAGTTGATATAAAATCATGGATTGGGTGCTGTTTTTGTTTTCTTTGTCATTCTTCTAGCTAGTAAATTTTTTTTTTTGTAAAGAGGTATGTAAAAATGTTATATGTGTCCAAATCCACTGAATTTATTAGACTTTAAAGTTTCAGCCACTTCCAGTAATCTACAGATAATTAATACTCAAATTGATTAAACTTGTCAGACTAAGTCCTTGTCAGTGCTCTACATTAGAATTTCTACTGATTACTAACATATTCTCCAATCTCATAGTATTTCCTCAGTAGTTTCTTTATCAGAAATTATAAGAAAAGGATGAAAATAGATTTTTTTATTCCAAGACAACATTTTCAGAACAGGAATATAATTGGGTTTTGGTATTTCTACTTGAAAGTATAAAATATTTTCATAGAACTATAATTTTGGATGTAAAAATGTAAAGGGGATATAAAATCCATTTCAAATCCTGAAATGTAAAGGTTAGGCTATTAATTAGAGGAAGAGAGGTCAATGATCTTCCTTAGCTTCCACAACATCTGTAATAATAATAATAATAATAATAATAATAATAATAATAATAATAATAATAATAATAATAATACTGGCCTTCTGCTGAGTGACTTCATATCCAGCCTCAGGAAAAAATCCCATTTCCCCCATCCTCTTCATCAGTCCTTTTTCAATACAGCATATGAAAACCTGCTCTTTTGTACATGTAAATTCCCCACAAAGAAATAAAAACATTTATTTATGTATGATTTTTAAGTGTCCAGACTAGCACTAATAAGAGAGATACAATTTTGAAAATTTTGTATGCTTCTGTGAATTCCATAGGTGCTGATTTTGCCAGTGACATCCTGAAACACTGCATTTTCAGTTTCCCACCAGATTTGGTGGTAAGCTGCCTGTCAGCTCTCAGACAGATTCTATTTGATATTAGCTCATGACCTCAAAACTCGATTATTGAAAAATCAGTGGTGTCTGATTTGTTCCTGCCACCATGTGTTGCTGCTGGTTTGGGAAAACACAACTTCGGCTAATAGTCTGCCTTTGAAAGGGATATCAGACCTTGTACTCCTAAGGCATAGCTGAGCTGCCCACAGGAGTTTGTCTGATGTTCAGCAAAGATGTATCTTTTAACTTTCAGTCTGATGTGGAGCATCTCACAATCCACAAGGAGAGGTTTTCCAGCCTCACAGGCTTCTCAGAGAGTGGCAGTTACCTCAAAATATACATGTTTATAAGGAAATTGTGTTATATGGTGGAGAATTTGTTATTTCATAAGCTAGTTCAAAAGTGAGCATTGCTTAAACACAAGATCTTCAACAACTTATGAAAAAATAAACATATCTGAGGCTAAATAGTGTGAGGCTTATTTTGTTGTAGTTACAAAAACTGGAGACATAAAGAAAGCAGAAACAAAAGCTTATTTTCTTTAGAGTGCCTAGATTCTGTCAATTTCACTAAAAAAAGGACAGTATTACTTTATTAGTTGTACTTTACACTTTCAAACTGCATTATGCAGCAGAAGTGGTTTTGCCAGGGGAGTACTCTTCTGAGTCTGTCCACCCACACCAAGCCTCTCCAGGGGACCACGAGAGCTGTGATTTACAGGAATTTTCAGGTAAAACTCTTGCTGGTAGAGCTTGCTTTGCTCAGTGCCATGAACAGACCATCCTTAGGGGTGAGTTCCAGCCCAAATCCTACCACAGCTTCTGAGGGAGCTCAGAATTTTTAGGGAACATGGATATGTACCCCAGTTCAATGGTTACAACAAAACAAGAAAGAAGGGCAATAGGAGCTATAACCAGAAATTTCATCCCACATCCTCATCTTGGGGCAAGTCAGGTTTCAGGATCAGTGTGGAAATGTGTGACGGGAATGGCAGGTAGTGAACAGAAGTGGGAAAAGAAGGGAGAAAAAGCAAAAGGATGGGATGCACTGAGCTTTTCACTGCCAGTAGCTAGTCCTCTGTGGATATGTTCTCCACCTCATCCCAAATACAACATAAAAAGAATAGGCAGACACAGTGTCTTCATTATGCTGCCCTGCAAAGCTGCAGGCAGAACTCTGCCTTTGTCCTGATGGAACCTGAAAGCAATCCAAGGAGTGACTGGGAAAGGAACTGTGGCTGGACGGGTCAGGGTACTGGGGCTGCACAGGTGTTGATTGAGGACAGTTGCACAGGATGGAGCAGGACTGACACAGGATTTTCCACACAATTAGTCAGGGTGTGGACCCAGCCCAGCATCCAGGAAAAAAACAGATAGTAACACTGGAATTTCTGTGGCGGTAGCTTTTTGGGGTGTTGAGAAATAGCATGTAAGCATGCCAGGGATTAAAACTATTTATATCCAGGGAGTTACAGTATTCCCTCACCTTTTGGATCCTCAAAACCCAGTGAAATTCAGTTCCTAAGTGTCTTGTCTCATCTCCTGACTTGCTTTTTATCAGTCCAGATTAAGGTGACCTTTGTACATTTCATATTCTCTCAGCTCAAACCAGCAGTAAGAATGACATTCTCTAGCATGCCCAAGGAAATACCTCTGGCACCAACTTTTGACACAGAAACTTGTTCAGAGTGACCTGTTTGCATAAGGGGAAGGACAGAGCTTTTTCTGATCCCTGAGAGGTACATGGTGCCCCCAACCGCCAGGGTGGCTGGTGATGTGCCCCATAGCTTGATGACAGGGAGAAAGTGCTCCAGATGCCATGAGCAGTAGCCAGAAACGTAGTGGCCAAGAAGCCCTAAGTGAGCCTTCCCCCTTCAGATGGACAGGGACATCTCTGTCTGCAGCCCAGTGCCCCAAAGCTAGTGGAACCTTGCAAAGACACGTGATGTGCTGCTGTGCTGCAGACCCTGCATGATTCTTTCCAGGTGATTTAAAATTAATATCACTTTCAGCTTTCTCCTGAGGGGGAGAAATAGCTGGTAGACAGGCAGCCTAATGCCTAATTGCTTTACAATTATATTTTCCAAGGAGATATATTAATATGTATTGCTAAATCTCATGTTCTTACTGCTATAATTAAGGGTCTGTCATAGTTTCCATTACAAAACTATAATTTTAGGGATTTATAACTATTCCTAGGCCATAAAACTTTGCTTCAGGCTGCAATTTGGTGTACCAAGATCTCAAGCTAGGAAGAAATTTATTGATTAAAGCTTACAAATATACAATTTCTGTACTTCTGATTTATTTTTGCGAGATGTAAAAAGTAATGCACACTCATATGTGTGTACCTATCTATAAATTTGCTGGTGCATTTTTGGAATTAAGGAATTCAGATGTACATAGTGTATTAATCCAAAACTGAGTTCAAATTATGATACAGTTGAGGTTTATTAATACTTATATTTCTGACAACAGTACAAATTTATAAACTGAAAACAGCTAATGATTTTATGCAACCACTGTCAACATTTTATCTTCTACAACTCCAGAAAGAAAACTTAAGTTCTCTCACAGGTACTTCACACTGAAGTTCTTGCAGGTCTACAACTCTTTGGGCCCATAATACTGTGAACCTTATTCCAAAATTTCTTTGATTTGTGCTTGAGTCAAGAACATATAGAAGACAAGGTGGGTTTTCTCTTCATCTCTCACAGAGAGAGAATTTCTTTTTATGCTCCTGTCTTTGCTAGAATTCACTACTACCCCCAAATAAGTGACAGCCTTTGCAAGAACAGTGCCCTTGGATTAAGCTTTGCTGCCAAAGGCTAATGCTGATTGCTCTGGGATGCTCTTAATTTTCAGTTTGTCTCTTCCCTCATGCTGATTTAAAAGGACCCTCTTTGGAGTTCACTGGCTGCTGTGTATATATAATTTGGATCCCTTCCTTCCTTCCTTCCTTCCTTCCTTCCTTCCTTCCTTCCTTCCTTCCTTCCTTCCTTCCTTCCTTCCTTCCTTCCTTCCTTCCTTCCTTCCTTCCTTCCTTCCTTCCTTCCTTCCTTCCTTCCTTCCTTCCTTCCTTCCTTCCTTCCTTCCTTCCTTCCTTCCTTCCTTCCTTCCTTCCTTCCTTCCTTCCTTCCTTCCTTCCTTCCTTCCTTCCTTCCTTCCTTCCTTCCTTCCTTCCTTCCTTCCTTCCTTCCTTCCTTCCTCCCTTCCTTCCTTCCTCCCTTCCCTCCTCCCTCCCTTCCCTCCTCCCTTCCTTCCTTCCTTCCTTCCTTCCTTCCTTCCTTCCTTCCTTCCTTCCTTCCTTCCTTCCTTCCTTCCTTCCTTCCTTCCTTCCTTCCTTCCTTCCTTCCTTCCTTCCTTCCTTCCTTCCTTCCTTCCTTCCTTCCTTCCTTCCTTCCTTCCTTCCTTCCTTCCTTCCTTCCTTCCTTCCTTCCTTCCTTCCTTCCCTCCTCCCTCCCTCCCTCCCTCCCTCCCTCCCTCCCTCCCTCCCTCCCTCCCTCCCTCCCTCCCTCCCTCCCTCCCTCCCTCCCTCCCTCCCTCCCTCCCTCCTTCCCTCCGTCCTAGTTTAAATTGGGATTATTCCCAGTTAACATGGAAGCTATGTCATTAACTTGCTTAGAAAATTAGTAGTATTTGAGGCTTTTACAAGCAACATCCATTGCATACTTGCACAACCACTGATGCTTTCGACAACCAGGATTTTATTTGTGAAGAATGATGAGCATAAACCCACAGAATTACTGAAATGTTGAAAATGCAGCTGCTCTTGATATATCAGCAACTCATTAATTCCATGAATGTTTATGAGTACAGATTTTATGGATTTAACCCAAACCACATGTTTTGCACTCTTGACAGCTCTGCTTGAAGCTGCTGAATCTTGGCTTTGGCAATCCTGAAAGGCAAAAATTCTCACTCTCTCTGTTCTGCAATCAAATACCAACTCAAACCTGGACAAAGGGATTCTTGTAGGAATTATTACATGACAGACTTGTTGTCCCAACAGACACCTCCCTTTTCTAGGAAAAAAGAGGCTGTACCTTTACAAGCTAATTCATTTTTCGCCTCTGATAGAGACAGAGTACCATTACTTATTTCGAGAGCAAGCTGGTGAAGTGGTTGGGGAAGGAAAGGATCCACTAGATCCAGGCATCTTCAGCATTAAACTTCATAGAGAATCAGAATCTAGATATAGGTACGTGTAGATACAGCTTAGACATAGATTAGATATAGATATAGATTAGATATAGATAGATATATAGATATAGATATAGATATAGATATAGATATAGATATATAGATAGATGTATTAGATACAGATAAGCATAGAATTAATACTGTGCTCTGTGAAAGAGAAAAAAGATCAAATTCACTTAAACCCTGGCTATATTTTTGTAAGATTTGCATTAAAAATAAATGTCATTACTCTTTCTCACATATTCACTACAGCCTGAGCTAGCATCCATCACCACTCTTGAATTGTCAAGAAGTTGGCTAATCATCCATTTCATTACTCTTTCTGGCAACCATGCAAGATGGCACACAACTGGAAATAAGCTCTTAAAAGTTACAAAGCGTTCTCTGATTAGTGGGAATTAATGTGAATCAGGACTTGAAGAGCCAGAAAGCAGATTGCAGTGCATAATGTTTTCAAAGGAAACCTGATTTCTTACTGGAAAAATGAACAGGGTGAGTGATGTGCCTTGGATTAGCTTGGTGATAACCTGCAGGTTCAGGGACTGTCTGCTGTTTTCACTGATACCCTGGGGTGGTTGCAGCCACCTTTGGGTGTCAGTTTCCAAGCTGCATGTCAGAACCAGGGGACTGAATTCATTCTGGGAACAGAGCCCTGTGGTGGTGCACACTGGGGACCTTGGCTTTGTGGTGCCAAGAACATCCCTGCCTCTGCAGTGACTGGCTGCCAGGCACCCACCAAAGCTTCTCTTTCACTCCCCTCCTCAGGAGGACAGGGGAGAGATAATATAACAAAGAGTTCATGAGTTAAAGACTGGGAGAGATTTCTCCACAATTACCATCACAGGAAAAACAGATTGAACTTGGGGATATTAACTGAACTTATTACTAAATAAATCAGGGCAAGATAATGAGAAGTAAAATAAATAGTAAAAACATGAGGCATGGGGGTTAGGTCAGTTCATCACATGGTTTTTTTCCAGCTGCTCAGGGAGAGTTGTTCTCTGCACCATGGAGTCCCTCCCATGGCAAACAGCTCTCCATGAACTTCTGCCATGTGCGTCACACTTCCATGGGGCCAGTCTTTCAGACACCATCTGCTCCAATGTGGGCTCTGCTCTTTGCAGGGTCACAGGTCACTGCTCCCTGCTGGGATCCTGCTCCAGTACAGGCTTCCCACAGGTTCACAGCCTCTCTCAGACATCCCCCTGCTCCAGTGTGGGGCCCTCCAGGGGCTGCAGGTGGATCTCTGCATCCCTGTGGACATCCATGGGCTCAGGGGCACAGTTACTTCACCATGGCCTTCATCATGGGCTACAGGGTAACCTCAGTTCCAGCTGGAGCATCTCCTGCCCCTCCTTCTCCACTGATCTTGGGGTCTGCAGAGATGTTCTTACATACTCTCACTCCTCTCTTCAATGTCTGCAATTACATCTGCACAATAACCATTTTTTCCTTCCCAAATATGTTTTCTTGGCCAGAGCTGGGTGCATGCCACAACCAGCAGCACTGGCTCTCCTGCACTTGGAGAAGCTTTCAGCAGCTTCTCACAGAAGCCACCCCTGTAGCCCCCTGCTTCCAAACCCTGGCCACACAAACCAAATACAGTCTCTGGCCTGGGCTGTTAGTAGTGGAGGGCAAGTGGTCCTGGGTCAGCACAGAGGGGGACAAAAACTTCAGGGCTTTGGTAATGCCAATACCTGGACTAACTGAACTAGCACGTTATTTTCCTCCAGAGACCAAACTGAACCATTGCATGAAGCACTTGTCTTTTCATCCCAAACTGCTGGTTGGGAGCAACTCCACCATCACATTTTGGTGCTCCCCCGCAGTCTCTGCAAGACATTTGTGTTACAAAAACAGGTTCAGCCCATCAGGGGCCATGAATGTGCTCTTGACATTGAACCTGGGAAGAGATCCTGATGGGCATGTGTGTTATTACAGAGCTGGGACCATGGGTGGTGCTCCCCAGCCTGCAGTGAGAGCAGAGTTTCTGTGAGAGCAGAGGGAGCTGCAGGGTTCTTGGCTGCTGGCTGTGTGTGCTGTCCTGGTGCAGCTGCTGTTGGATGCTGTGAATTGTCTGGCAGAAAAATTCAACATAAGGATTGATTCAAAAACAAGGAGATGGAAGACTAATGATGAAACATAATAAAATACTTCCCAAAACCACACTGTCTTAAGCAAGCATTTGGAAGCTGCTTTCAGTTTCTTCTTTTAAAGGAGGCTTTTCTCTGGAATTAGGTGCTCCCCTGAGTTCTGAGCTGACGCCGGAAAAGCTGCCAATTGCACAGGACAACATGTGAGATTAAAGAAATATGTTGTTTCCTTGAACTGCAGTTCCTGGGAAAGGCATGTGAGATTAAATAAATATGTTATTGCCTTTGCACTGCAGTTCCTGTAAATCACCAGTAAATCATCCGGGCTCAGAAAAACAGCCAGGGATATGCACCCCAGAGCACTGAGCTTGTAGTGTTGTTGAGTTTCTTTTTATCCCCCCAATAACCTTGTATTATACATCTGAAATGATGTAACTGAATTCTGCAGAACAGGTTCTTTCTCTTGTGTTGGCAAGACGTGAGAAATTGATTTGTAAATTATTCTCAAAGCATCACTGAAAGCTCCAACAGTCTTGTACATCTGTATGTGAACTCTGAGATAAGGTGTGCTGACTTAGAAAGGCCATGGAATAGAGAAGACGTTGAGAGAGACTGAACAAGAAACAACTATCAAATGATGACCTTGCAAAAAGATCAGATATTTACGAGAATTAAAACTATGAAAGCTGCATTGTGGCAAGACCACGTGGGGTAAAATAGTAGGTGATTGGTGTTAGAAGTGTTGGCAGCAATGTGTGACAGAACCCAACAGGCTGAAAAACTTCTATAAGATATTGCATCCAGGGAATAAGTTGGCTTCTGATAGAATGGCACTGAGTTTTACATGTCTTATGTTTCACCCTTCAATGAGACTGATAATGGAATAAAATCTTTTAAAACACCTCTCAGTTGGCCTGTCTCTGTAGAGCTGGGATTTTCCAACAAAGACACACAATTTGACGGTGTGAGCTCATACACCTCAGGTCACAGGCACTCTCAGAGGAATTGATGTATTTCTTTCACTCAACTGCTTTTTTGTTCTTGTTGCTCTTATGTGTTCTTTTTTTGCCAATTAACAAAACAAAAGACAAATAATATTCCGACCAGTTTCATTTTGCTGTTCCTTGTTTTCTATTTTTCCAGAGGGGAAAGAAATCATAAAAGAATTTTAACGTCCCAAGCAAACCTCCTTACATATTCCTTTGCTGTCAAGAGTGAAAAAAATCAAGATGCAGACAGTACAAAATACAATTTATATGGAATTAAAAAAAAAAAAAATTGGTGAACACATATGCATTAAAATATGTAACATAGATATATGCAAAGCATAATTTTATTTAGGCAGGTCTAGGAGGCACACTGCATATGCCCATGGTGATAGCAGAAGTCACATTGCTTTTCTTTATTGTGTCTATTTATTTTATAAAATGCCTATATGTATGCCTATACACATGCAGAGGTGGATCTGCGCAGTTCTCAGTAATGCATAAATATCTACAGAGATGCACACATGCATCTCTTTCAGGTTTTATGGTATTTTAGGGGTTTATCATAAGTGATACATTTTATTGCTACTTATGGAGATGAGCTCATTTTAATTTTTTTACAATTTCAAGTGTCTTTTCTGTTTCCAGTTTCTGGCTTCTGCACAGCACAGAACTAGTCCCCAGAGTTTACTCTCCTTAAAAGAGATGATGCACATCAAGAAGAACAAAGCTATTTAATAAATTAATCATAAAAAGATGGTTAATAGTCAGACACTATTAGACAATATGTTTGATTTGGGACACGTTTTCAGTGAGATTGTCAGATTTTTTCATCAAACATTTAAATCCTGCTAAAAGAAGTGAAATATCAAGGTCAGGTCTAAAACTGTTTCATTCAAAACGCAAATGCTGTTTGACCTTCCTGTGTTCCTGGTGTGTATCAGTGCAATTTTACTGGTGCAGTTTTATTATATTTGTTTCAGGACGAGGTGCTGAAAGTATTGAATTATCTTCTTTTGTATCTTTCTCCCCCTTCTCCACTCTTTTTTAAGAAGTTTTAAATTAGAAAACATATACTAAGACATAGTTCAAAATGTTAAGGAAATTAATGTTGTGTATCTCACACACTGAAATTAGAACTGCAGGAATTGTTTCCCTTTATAAACTGTGATGACTTGCACTCACAGCCTTAGAGTTAGCCAGCACATGGTAATTGCATTTGTATGTCATATTCAGTACTACCAAAAATCACCCACTAACATCATTAGAAGGAGCTCTGTCATCACTCCAAAATGAGAGTCACCACTTTATGGATTGCAGCCTACATCTCTGAAGGCCTAAATTGGGCCAAGGCCAGTCTCAGCTACCTTTAATTTTCTCCTTTGGAATCACAGTACCACACATCTGTGCTCCATAGAACATTAATTCCCTATTACACGTCTCCTTGCTGTGTGTTTAAATGATGGGGGAGCATCTAAGAAGCTGCGCTTTAGGGTGTTCCAGAGAGGTGTGATCCCTTGTATTCCCATGTAGTGAAGTCGTGTGTAAACAGGCAATCCTGCTCTAAATGTTCCGCATTTTATTTGGGAGATGAAATTGTTAGGCTTTGTTTTCAACTTGCTCTTCTTTCATAGCAGATTTTTAAACTAGAGATAGAAATAAAACCAGGAATAAAAGTATTTGTCCTGAAGGAAAGCATTATAAATATAAATATAAATATAAATATAAATATAAATATAAATATAAATATAAATATAAATATAAATATAAATATAAATATAAATAATATAAATAGCTTTAAATGTGTGTCTGCAGTATTTCAGTTTCTTCCAAATTTGTGCTGTTTAAATACCATCCCATCCATCCAAATGAAAGACTACCAGCCAATTATTCGAATGCTGTCCTGAGACAACCAGTTTCTCAATGCAGAATCTGAGGCTCTTATGTAGCAGAACAGTCTCCCAGTGTGTGTCAGTTTACAATTAACGGTTTCTACACTATTATTCCCAAGAAGTCTGTGGTTTCAGATGCTCTCAGCTAATATTTGGGATTTGTCAATGACCATGTCCCTCACTGCACTACAACTTTTTACCCAACACAGTCTGACTAAAGCTGGCATATGCTTATATTCATACATTTCACATTTTGAAATCTTTGCAATAAAATTCAAGCATCTACTGGTTGAGAAGAAGGGCATGTAACCTTTATATACAGTAATTTCATGACTATAAGGCGCACTTCCGGGAGTCATCAAATTTCGCAACTTTGTACATTATATAAGGTACACCGGACTATAAGGTGCACTTTTTTTTTGCAGTGAAGATCCGTGCTGAGTGCAACAAAGTAACAAAATAGTAACAGAATCCCACGATCGTGGAGTTTACTGGCAGGTGTTCAATTTGCAAACATTTTTCACAGATTGGTGTAGCCTTTAAATGCAGCCCCAAGCGTCCTCCCCATGAGGGGGCCCCGCCACTCCCACCCGCCCCCGGCTGGCAAGGTGGGGCTCACTGTGGCCACGGCTCGCGGCTGCTACGGTTCGGGGTGGCTTGGGGCTGCAGTGGCTTGGGGCGGCCACAGCTCACACCTCGGGGATGCTGTGGTTCAGGGTAGCTCAGGGCTGCCCACGGCTCAGGACGGATCGGGGCTGCCTGCAGCTTGAGGCAGCCCGGGGCTGCCCGCTCCCTCTCTCCTCACGCTGCTCCTGCCGGCCGTGGCCACCCACTCCCGCCCCCCCTCGCGACTCAGCGCTCCCATGGTGCCGCCCCCTCTCGCGGCTCAGCTCACAGTTCGCACTTCCAGGTTGGCAAATTTCACAACTTTGTACATTATATAAGGCACACCGGACTATAAGGCGCACTTCTGTGTTTGGACCAAAATTTTAGTCAAAAGGGTGTGCCTTGTGGTCGTGGAATTACTGTACTTTTGTATACAAACCTTGGAGAAAAGTTTTTTAAACTCCATGAAGGAATTATTTCTCAGTCACTTCAGGGTGATATGTCCTGAGTGAAAGAAGTGCCTGGTACTGTGCATGGTCTTATCTAAATAGAAAGTTTGGGATGGCTCTCTCTTCGTTTTTTAAACCAAATGGAAATATCACTAGTACTCCTAGTTTTTTAATGCTTCCTTTTACTGAGCCATATTACATACCCAAAACTGTTTCCATATGCTGTTAAATTTCAGGTAGGAATGAGGGGTAGTGGTGGATAAAGTGTGAGATCTCTGGCACAATGTTTAACATCTGCTCAAATAAAAACAACAGCATCCCGAGATGCACATTCACATTTATCAGCCATGAGATTTGGAAACTGGCCTTGCTTCAGCTGGAGATTTGGAAGACTGTTTGCAGTTCTTCACACTCAGCTCTGGAATGGCTCACGCAGCAAAGAGGGGAATAAAGCATATGGTTGTGAGAGAGATAAAAGGAACAGGAGATAATTGATCTTTGGAAAAGCAGGAAAAAGTGCAGGGGCTTTATGTCTCCTGAGAAAGTAGGACATGCAGCAGAATTTCAGTGAGGTGACATGAGGTACAAAGAAGCCTGAGTGAGTGGTTGTGGAGCTGGAATGAGTCAGTGCTAAATGAGGAAGCAAAGAATTCTGGCAGCTTTTCCTTACAAGACAGTGAATATTGTGTGAGAGATGAAGCTGTTAACATCATCAGTAGGAAGGCAATTCAGAAAGTCTGTCAGTTGGCAGGAGGGCATAGACATTAGTAAAGACACAGAACAAAAGCAGGTAAATCAAAGGGTATGTTGTGTTTTTCCCTGCTCCATTAAAATTCCATTCCTGCCAGGGCAGCATGCAGCCCCTGAGAGGGCAAAACATGTAGGACACCACAGCAAAGCCAACTGAAGACCCACCAAGAGAGTTACCAGATCCAGAATTTGAATTTTAGAAGCCTTTAATACTTCAGTCTCCAGTTACAGCATCAAAGCTGCTTCCAATGGCCCAGGACTGGTACAACTCCACGGATCAGACGAGAAACACAGAGGCCTTTTCCTCCAGCACTGGCCCTCAGTAGGACATGGGTACCCTTCAGGGCACTCCATTGTGTGCCACATGTCCCCTGGGGGGAGAAGTTCTGCTGGAGCTGGGAAAGAAACAAGCACATGGATGGATAGATGGATGGACAGTAGTTCAGATCTAGATATGCAAAAGGGAGTTGCTAAGGGGAGCCACAAAATCTCCGATCTCAGCCTTGGAATGCTATCTTTTTTCCCACAGCAATTCCCACAGAAATGGCTGCTGAAAAGACAATTTAGTTCTCTAAACGCCCTCTTTAAAATGAGAGTGTAGTGTCATGCAACAACTTGTCTGAAAGGGAATCAATACAGACTTTCGCCCAAACCTAGTGAATAAAAAGAAGGAATCTAACAAGATTCAAATTCTGATGCCATCTGTCCTTTTCCTTACACAGTTATCTGCACAGCCATTTTTCCATCTCCTTATTTTTAAAAGGATGACTTTTGACAGAATGTCCCACGTGGGCACCCAGCAGGATTCAGGTTAAGGAGCTCCCTGGGTTTCTGCAGAGACAGAGAAGCACTTGTTTTCTCTACTTGGGCCCAACAAACAGATGGACTCTCACTGTCCCTGGAGGCACAACTCCAGTTTAACAAAGTGATCACAAACAGCTTTCTGCTCCTAAAGCATTGTCCAAATAAAACAAACCCCATCCCAGCTGTGCTACAGCAGAGTTAGAAGTGAGGAACTAATTTCCACCACCGAGACCAGCTGGATGGAGTGGATAAAGAGACCAGGATGGATTCATGCGACTAGATAAATCATCATCAGGCAGGTGACTCTCTGTTTGTGGGAGAAGGAATGGCTATAAAACATTACATCATTGTCTCAGGTGATCCGTCCTGTTCTTGTCTCTCCAGGAAAAGAAAATAATTTAGTCCTCATGCTTTTGTTCAGACAGACACATAAAGACAGGGTTTGCCATATTGTACCTATCAATTACTTTTCCTGACACAGTCTGGTTAATATAAAACATTTGCATTATTATGCAAAATGGTAATTTCCTCAGTAGTGGCCCAGGATTTTGACTGGCAACAGTACAAAAAACAGCCTTTTCCTGCATTCTAGGGGTGGCATGCAGCTAAGGTTCAGGATGAGGAAAATACCAGGACATGCTGATTTAAAAGTGTCCTACAAACCCTGGGATATTTCTGTAAGAGTGCACCATCCTCATCCTCACAACATAGTGGTGGTTTTCTGTGTCCCTGACAACTCTTTTCAAACCTCGAACAGAAATGAAAATGCCTAATGATGAGATCAGAGATTTGGTTACTGTTTTACAGTATCTACCATAACTGAATCTTTTTCAGCTTGAAGTAGTGTAATAGTTGAAGTACTGATGTGAAACTAAGGCAGGAAAATAAAAAATGCAGCCGACTTTTACTACATTCTTTAAATCCATGCTCCTTTCACTCCTTTGGAGACTTGCAAAATGAACCATCAATCTCAAACTATCACCTCTTTTTCTAACTTGAATTTATGCTATCAAATATCTGAAAAGTACAGTCATCCTAGGTGTTTCTGGGAACACCTCACCCTATATTTTTCTCAGCTTCTGTAATTAGTTAAGCAGATACATGTTGGTACTTGGTTTTGGATCAGAAAAGTAATCATTTCATGAGAAGGGAGAGTAGTTCTAAACTCTCTTCCAAACATCTCTCCAACAGAGATGTTCAGGTGCAGTGAAGCTGACCTGGAGTGCAAACCCTGAACCCACTCACTAGTCCCAAATTTGGTAGCTTTTTCTTTGTCACTCATGACAGTGTCTGTTTCATGGCAATGCCTATCCTTTACGCTACCTTCCAAACACAACAATAATGGCTCAGAAGCTAACACTATTACTGAATTTTGAAGGCATCACAAAAGTTTCATGACCTAATCCCCCCAGGATTGTTTGACACCAAGGTGTGAAAATTGCAGGAAGCAACCTACAGGTTATAAGTCTGCAGTGCCCAGCACAGTCTGCAAATGGGAGGTTGATCTCTCTGTTCATAAAATTAGACAGAGATAGCAAAGTACTTGGGTCTTATGAATCCCAGGAAATTAATTAGTCTAAGGTAAAGTTCCCAAAGCAATGAAACTTGTCACCAAAATTGTTAGATAAGGGGGTTTTCTCTGAAGTCTGGTTAATATGGCAGGTAAAATCTGAGGAAATGTTCTGTCTCTCCTATTCGTCCAGTGGGCAGGGGGAGAACGGTCTACAGAGTAGAAATTCTGCATCACTAAACTCTTAATTCTCCAAATTTTGCTTGAGCTCTGGGTTAAAGAGTCCTACCACCCACTGTTTCAAAATTCACCATGATTGAGAAGAAAAAGAATTCCATGAGATTGCTCTATTTTTGTTGAAGTGTGGCAAGAAAAAACCAGTGACAAATCAGAGTGAAATATGTAGGAGTATTTTATCCAGAAAATGTTAGGAGAGGTGTTTTAGGGACCACTGAATCTCCTCAAATCTTCCCTCCAAAAAGACAGAGCAAAAAATCCAGCACAGGTTTTGCTTTTGGTAGATCAGCTTCTTCCAGCAAATCATCCTAGTGAGGAGTTTGCTGAGAAGTCTGAGGAAAAGGAACTCCAGGGTGCCCACCCTGGCCTCCCACTGAGGAGTGAAAAATCCTGTAGAGAAAATTCAAATCTGTTTACACTGATACAAAGCCTGACTTCAATTTCTGTAAAGGCCTGGAGAGACAGAATGACCTTTTAAAAAATCTCCCTGTGACTGAACTCTGCAAAGGATATTTGTCCAGAAATTGTAGAACAGGCTCACCAAAAAGTTCCAATTTTGAAATGCTCATTGCTTTCCTTACAGACTGATTGTGAAAAGCTGTAAAGAATTGAGTTTGTATAGAAGCCAACAAGGAAGAATTTCAAAGGCTTTTCCAGTGTTTCGCTGGACTAAAAACCACTTTTTTTTTTTTTTTTTTTAATAAGGGTATAATGAAGAATGTGCGAAGAGGAAGTAGAGAACAAGGTTTTCCATACATCTCTGTCCTATGCCTGAAGGAACTGGATAAGAGATGAGCCTTGTGTTTCCCTGGGAGTGAGCATTAATGGAATGTTTCATGTCTGTCTGACCTTCTGCTGTCACATTTTAGGGAGCTGAAGCCATGTGAGAGCTGGATCTTCCAGCCACACCTGACTTTACAAATTCCTGGGTCACCAGGATGAAAAGGAACAAACCCTAACACATTAGGAGAGACCCGAAAATGCCACCAAACAGCCCAGGCTCCTGCTCTCCTGCAGGCTGGGCACTGCACATGCCTTTGTAATTTGTATCGGTATTAATTAATATGTCCATGCCAAATGTCTCTGGGGAGACATGGAACAGCAGCAAAGATTCACTGTCAGTCCTTTGCATTACAAGCCCTACAAACAAACAGATAAAATTTCCTCATTCCTAAGCTGAGTCTTGCCTGAGGCAGGTTTGGGAGGCCAAGCAGGATCTCATCCCTCCGTGGTCCCTCTGCCCTGCTCCTCTCCACGTCTCTGCTGCAGCTTTCGCTGGCAGTAAAGCCCAAACTGGAGCTGCAGGTGAGGATTCATCCTGCTTGGTAGTTCAGGGATACCATAGAAACCATGCAGGGCAGCTAATAAGATTTTAGAGGCAGCACTCTGCCTTCTAAAGGGATATAAACACATACCTTGGTTAATTCTTCCACTTGCCATGTGCGTGGGACACACCAGATTTTTTGTGTACATTTCTACAAGGATCTGCAGGCACTGCATCCTCTGTCTAGTTGTGTTTCACGGGTAAGGTTTTTTGTGTGTTTTACAGGAAGACATAAATAACTTTTAGGCTCTATTGCTCATCTGCTTTGATATTGTCATACATAAGCATTGTGCTGTTGTGTGCTGGTAGCAGCAGAAACACGTGGAGTTACACAGCAGTTTTATCTCCAGTTTGTGAGTCCTTCTCATCTGATCTTCCTGAAGATGAATTATTTATCTTACATAAAGTGCAGAACCAAATGGCCTCTGATCAATTTAAAATGGTTGATTTCCCCTCCCCCCAACACACACACACACACACAGACACACACACACAGAGTTTAGCTCTTTTTCACTTTGAAAATGTCATTTTGCATAGCAAACAGGGACAGGTTTGCCAGAGTGACCCAAACAGAAAGCTAAGTGACAGCTCTGGGAAGATGGGTCAGGCACTGTAGCCACAGAGACCCATTCCTGTGGGAGCACAATTTTTTTAGAATGTTGAATATTTTTGAGTAAATGCTACTTTTCCTGTGTTAAGGCCAAATGGTGCAATCAGAGATTTGAGAGAGAGGAAAGGAGCCTCTGTCACAAATTTGTCTGTTGGCATCTCTTCCACTTGCTCATTGTCAGGAGTGTGTGTTTGATTTATTTTTATTTGTTTATGGTTCTTTGTAAAATTTGTTTAGATATTTGTTTTTTCTTTTCTGTTTTTCTTGGTATTATGAGGGATTTTCAACAATAGCCAAGACAGACCCAGATCTCTGTAAAAGGGCTCTGGGATTTCTGGAAGCTGCTGCAGAGCACAGAGAGGACCATGATGGAGCTGTCATTTGCAGGGATGGGAAGGGAGATCTAAAAGAGACCAAAAGACGTGAAGGGGAAACCAAACCAGAAATATTTAATTCAGATATTTCTTAGTAATGGGGAGAGAAGTAAAAAGTGTCAGCAAGAAAAAACCCATGGACCTCTGCTCCCTGTAGGTGTGGAGTTCACCTTGGTCTGCTCAGAGGAGGGATGGCTCTACCATAGCACTTTTTCATGAGAAATCCTCTGGTGCTTAGTCCATTCTGCTCCAAATATAATGATGCTTTTTCTTGAATGTGGTTTATGTGCAACAAAAAAAAAGGTTTTTGGAGCAATTTTTATTTTATTTGCTCCTTCTCAATTAGCTGCAGCAACCCAAAGAAGAACAACAGAGATTTAGGTTTCTCTGACTTGACTTCTGTCTTTTTTTTTTTTTTTTTTCCTTCACCAATGTGGTGTGATGCTACTGAAAGACAAGAAATTTCAGGGACAGCATTGTGGAAAATTTATATTCAGTTTTGAGATAGTTAATAACCTTGCGAAGAGGAGAGAATAAACCCTTTTAGGCAGATAGTAGCAATTTGACCTAGCTCTAGGCACATGGAAGAGCAGAGAAATAAGCATGTGTTTATTGTTTTTTAGAAAAAAAAAAATGATCATCATTATAAAAAGTTCTTGGTCAAAATAACACTTCCCAAGTTCCTTAAATTTAATTAAGTTATCCATAAGGATAAGGGGAAGAATCGGAAGTCAATGAATACTGTTCAAGTCAATAGTAAATATGGTTTTTTATTAATTAATTGATAGAGCAGGATTGCATTATTCCTACTACTTTCTATCTTGTTTGTCAGCCTGGACAGACATAAGAACTGCCAGCAACTATTTTTCAGGATAACTGGGCAGAAATATTACTCAAGGGGACAAGCAAATAAACTGGCTTGTGAATTTAGCATCTCTCCCATGTGGGTCTCTTTCAGTAGATATTAAAGATAGCTAAAAACCAAAAAAAGATCAGCATTTCAGTGTGAGAACACTTTGGATTACATTTACAACCCCTTAGACTAAATCTTGCAGCCTCAGAGAAAATGAATTGCAGTAGGAAGATAAATGCAGGCCTATTACACCAAGATTGATTTTTTTTTTCATTTTTTAAAATAAGATGCTGAAAAGACTCCCAAGCAAAAGATAAAAGCACTTGGAGAAACCACCCATTTGACCACACTGACTGTAAATGCCTCAGCTTAAAATCCCAACTCTGTACACAAGGACAATCCTTTTTATTTCCTCTGCGCTCCTTCCTCATCCACAGCCTTCTCAGACAAAGAAAAATTTTGGCTGACAAAGGGTCATGGGCTTAGGCCTTTCATGAAGTACCAAAGTGTGCCAATATTTTGCTGGGTCTACCAGTAATTTCACAGTGATTCTCCAGAAAACTTGTGTGGACATGCTGGAGTCTTCCATGTGTAAGGACATGTGAATAGAAAAAGCAGGTGTGAGAAGGGCAAAGTATTTTCCTTTTGACAACAGAAATATGTTTAAGACTTTTTATTCTCCTCCCTTCAAAATCCAAAGCCTGGCAGCAGCCAGAGCCACTCTCACAGAGGAGAGACAGCCCAGCTGTGTGTGGGGAGGAGTGAACTGGCTGACAGTGTCATTTTTGTTTGTGCTGTTGAGAGATGGTATTTCCCAAGAGATCAGGTGGAAGGTTTTTGCTTCAATACTTACCAGAACTGTTAATCCTATTCCGCTGCTCACCACTGTCTTAGATCTGTGCTCATGGCTGATAAAGAACACACAGTCTGTGGTCAGACTTAATTCCTCTCAGCTGGTTCTCCTCCACAGCAAAGTTTTCTGCACTGAGAGAAGCTGTTTCCTGTCTGAGCAAGTCTGACACATTATGCTTTTGGCAAAAGCAAAATCTCCTCCCAGTGCTGAAGTTTCTCTTCTATCACTTCCCTCATGACCATTGACTTTTCTTTTTTCTACTTGAAAACAGTTTTCTTGTTTCAAGTCTGACAGGATTTTGGAAGCTATTTTGAGGTTATTTGTTAGTTATTTGTTTAAGTCACTTTTTTTTGTTGTTTTGGGGAATTTTTTGTTTTGTTTTTTGGGGTTTTGGGTTTTTGTTTGGGTTTTTTTGTTTGTTTTTTGTTTTATTTTGTTTTGTTGTTGTTTTTGGTTGGTTTTTCGGTTGGTTTTTTCCCCCAATTTTTAGAGCTTTTTGCCAGGTTTACCATTTTGGGGGGGATTTTTGGCATCCATTTCAGCTCCCAGAATGAAGCAGGGGGATAAGGCAAGCAGAGCTTCCTCTCATCTCACCCTGGGCCCCTTAGAATTCTGGTCATCTCAGGGAAGTTTCCTCTAGGAAATTAGGAAGTGAAGCTCCCTCTTATATCAGTCTCTTTCTGTAAAAGCTTGGACTTGAGAATTATTTTTATCATCTTGCAAACATGTAACTAAAAAATATGAGCAGCTTCTGTTAGAAGTGTTGAATGGAGTATCTGACAGACATGAGGCAGCTCCCTGTCCCCAGGTCCAGCTAGCAGTGAGGCTGAAGGTGTAATCCCAATGATTTATTTTCTTCTGAATTTTATATATTCAAAATAATTTCTTGACTAATTCAAAACATGAAAAATATGACGGTGATATGTATTTGTTCGACTCCTTTGTGAATTACAAAAAGGAGGAACAACAGAAAGCCAGTGTAAATTGACAATGAGAGCAGCAGAAAGAATAAGGCACACACTGAGGCTTGAGACAAAAGGTGAATGTGTAGTGATTAGTATCAAGAGTCTCCATGGTTGCTGGGGATGCTTGTTCTGATGAAGAATTTAAAAGCATCTTCATCACCTAATGAGCTATTTCCTCCAGCCTGGCTAGCCCCAGCTCTCCTTTGCTGCACAAGGTGTTTTTGAGGGTTGCTCACAGCAGTGTGAAATCCAGTGCCTGCAGATTTATCATCCCTGTCTCTGTGCCATGTAAGAGCAGTTGTTTTCATTTATGCATATCTGAATGCTAAGCCGATTTTATTAGCTACCTGATTAGGTTCTCATTAAGAACAAAGTCTGTGTTTTTATATCCAAAATGTCACGTGTATCTCATAGCAATTCCAGCCTATTAGCCAGGCTGCATTTCTTCCACTGGTATTTTCAGGCATTCCGCCCAGAACAGTGATTTTTTTTTTTTTTTTTTTACTTCCTCAGAGAAGCCTTAACCATTCTGGCAGTTCAGATGAAGCCTTATCAGCCATGAAAATGCCAGGGGACAGATTGCAGTTTTCTCTTTCCAAGAGCAATCTGTTTGCACTCAGATAAAAATAAAAATTTAGTGTGTTAAGGTGCTACAGAAAACCTGTGGTTTTCAAAAGGTTGGCATTAAAAATTGTGCCTGTCATTTCCTGCTGAATACCTTGTTCAGTGTACAGAGTCAGGGCTCATCAAAAGAGGAATTTCTGAAATGGTAAATAGTGACCTTTGGTTTTTTCCCCCAAAAAAATAATGAAAAAACAACCTTCATTATAAAAAGTTTCCCCATGATCAGCTGTAGTCGTGCATGCAAGAACACAAATCGAGTCCTTGAGCCATTCATTTGCTAGAAATAGGAAAATTAAAAAAGAAGAACCATTGTAGTGAACTAAATTACTTGTTTATGGAAGAATAATTTTTTTAAAAAATTAAGCATTTCTTAAGAGACATTTGGTTATTGTTTATTTACATCAGTTTTTTTGATGTGGTCACTCTGCAGTGTTCACAGAGTCAGACTCACATTGCCCTTTTGAATGAGGGGACTGAAATGGCAATTTAAAAAAAGAGTCACATTTATATTGTGAGACATGCTACCTTTTAATTTGTTGTGCTCACAAGTAATAATAAAAAGTATTTTTAGTGTGCAAGTAATTCAGAAGTTAAAAAACAATGAGGACTTGTAAGAAAATATTTCATTTTACACTTATAAGACAACTACACCACATTGTAGGGCAAATAAATGTATTGGACAAGATAAAAGCTGAAGGAAACAGTGTCACACTGATTGGATCTTTATTTTTCCTTTATGCATTTCTAGAAACTGTATGGAAGGAAAATAACATACAGGGAGGAAAAAAATATGCATGTCTGTGGTTAAAATAAACTAATTGGAAGAGAAAAATTCTAACTGAAATTGCATCTGTGTTCCAAAAGGAAAATCTCTACATGCTGTGAGAACCGTGTGTAAAAATAACTTACACCTGAAAAGATATGAGTTGTATCCTGAGCAGGACAGCTGAGATCAGCAAGACTAGAAATAAACTGACAGGCACAAAGTTCCTCCAAAACCACAGTGATTGGGATAACACAGTTTTAAGCACTGAGAAATAAACGTTTTAAGACTTGGCCAATATAATTGATATGTGCTGCATGAAATGCTTTTTGTATTCATGAAGATCTCGTATCATGTTTATCTCATTTTAATTTTAATTTTCACTCCTGTTGGGATGAAGGTAGTAGCTATGGCTTATACTGTGTCCAAAGGAATATATTGAGTAGGAGGTGAAATCTATCCTCGTCAATTCAAGTTGTTGACAAGAAAAAAAAATTACAGATTTCTGCTTCAGAAAATGACACTGAAAAAACTGGGTTTCCTCTACCAGCACCTGAGAAAGGTGCTTTCAGTGGGAGGGGGAGTTTCTAAGCTAAATTATGATGATAAATCCCTCAAGAAAGCACACAGAGTAAGCTCCATAGGAACCGAATAAATGTCAATGCCTTATTTTCATGTGAAACACCATTCTTAGTGTAAATCAATTCTCTGTAGTGTTCATTGAGACTGTGGTAGTGATGAGGATCAAGTTATCAGACCAGGCTGATGCTCAGAGATGTCTAAAAACGGTTGAGAAGTCACCTGGCTATGGTGTCACTCTAAACTCTTGCCTGCTCCACTCCCTCAAAGAGGTACTTCAGTAGCCCAGTTCTGCTGGCAAAAAAAGCTGGAAAAAGACAGAATCCAAAGTCATGAGTTCAGGCTGTTATGGAAAATCACCCTTTAAATTTCTGTGCACAATTGTTGTTGAGGGAGGCTTAGATGGATCCAGTCAGAGCAGTTTAAAAGTGTTATGTAGATGATCTGGCTGCCACACGGTGTTGGTGGAGACGGCTGAAGAAGTTCAGTAAACTTAGAGGGGAGAAACAACCACCCATTGTTCAGGAAAGGGCTGTGAGGGCAGTGGGTGGACTGTCAACTCCTCTGGGTGCAGAGGGTGCTGTGACCAGGTCCAGTGTAACTTCATTATGCTGCTGGTGTTACAGTGACCTAGTGGCACAAGTGATGCCAAATTCAGAGTCTCCTCCACCTACAGCTAAATTCAGAAAACAGAAAAAAATATTCTCTCTAACAGAGCTTTTGTCTTCCTTTCTTTCCCTTCCCTGTAATTTTATTTTCAGCCATTCACAACCTAGTTGTAAAGGACTTTTTTTTATAGTTTTATTGGATTTCCATATAAATCAGTGCCAAATTAATGCCTGTAACACAGTATTAAATACTAGGCAACATTGATTTTGAGGACAGGGATAAATCCCTCTGTTAGTGGTCAGATCTCTTGCATCATGGTGGTTGTGAGAGTTCTCAATTTTTGTCCTGTTATGCCTTTAGAGTTCCCAAAGGTCCAGTCAGATTTAAAGATCACTATGCATGCAGCCATGAACTGAAGTATTAACTTGTTTTTCTCTCTTTTCAGCATTTACAGAGGAGTTTGTGTTGAATTCTGGCAAATAAGCCCAAATAACCCCCTCAAATGTCCCACAGGTGGTTGTTCTGCAGCTCCTCCTCCTCTTCCTATGACACTACAGTGAATAAACTTTGCCTTTGCAGATCATGAATGCACACAGTAAGGGTCCAATAATACATTCAAAATCCTATATTTCTGGGACAGAAAAAAACCAAACAAAAACAACAAAACAAACAAAACATCTCCCCCAAAACCAGCCATTTGGATTTCCTTAGTGTCATGGGTTTTGCATTGGCTAAATTGCTAGTGCACCAACTAGAATTAATTACTTATCTCAGGCTGTGAGATAGGATTAGGAGGAAGGCAAAACAGCCTTAAAATTTAAAGGGTACAAAGAAAACTGTATTACTAGAAACTATAAGGAAAAATAATAAGAATCAGAATAAAACTTTAAGAACACTTCCTCCACCCCCAACTTATTTTCTTTCACACCAACCATGCACAGAAACAATTCAGTCAGTTTACTATCTTTAAAACAGTCTTTCACTAATTCACTTGGGAGAGGAGACTTACCTAGAGAGTTTTTGTTTCATAAATGCTCAAAAAACACATTAACTCATCAGCCATTTCTGAGCGTGTAAGCAGAAATACACTTCCAAATGTTGTCCTGTTAAAAGTTAAACAGTGCATTTGGACAAGCAGTAGAAAGATGCATAGAGGGAGCGACTTGACAGCTCCTGTTTTTCCAGGTGCTGGAGATGTAAGGTTCAAATACTTCTGCTCTGGGCATCACTCTCTGGAACAAGACTTCCTTTTATCCAGTGCAGCATGACACTGTATGTAATTAGTCCTCATTACTTCATGAAATGACATGAGCAGACAAAGCCCTGTAGGGGAAAAGGTAGCCCTGGAAGTGTTTAAATTATCATTTCATATGAAGGAAATGGATGCAGAACAGTATCGACACAGAGAACTTCTTGACATAATGGTTTTGAAGAGATGCAATGTGCTGTCATGTCATTTCTCCAGTGAGAGGCACTAAACACTGTCAAATTCATCAAATCTCACTGCAAAATTCATATTAGTATGTCTGAAAATGCAATCCTTTGGCCATCAAAATGCAATAAAATCCCTAAAGTTGATTTTGAGCTTGATGGACATCACTGCAAGATCATCTCTGGTATCACCCTTCTGTTCCCTTCTCAGGAAACATGAACTTGTGGCCCTTGGGACTAACTCATTGCTTTTGTTAATGTTTGCAAAAATTTCTCTATGAACTAAAAGGGTTCAAACGTAGAATACAAGAGCCAGCTTGGAATAAAAGAGCCATGTACAGCAATAAAGGGCAGATTTATAATACCCACTGAGATACTTCTTTTAACCCAGCACTTCATTAATCAGTTTTATCCCTTTACTTGTTATTCAGAATTAGAATAGAATAGGATTCATGCCAAAGCATAAATCAGTCAGCTACCACGTTTCGTGTACCAGAAAGATAAATTCTATTTTTTTAAGAAAACTGGATATCGACAAAATATGCATTTCTACAGAGTATGCTGCATCAATTGACAGTTTTCTGTTCAAATGAAAGTAACTTAATCTGATAGATTAATTTTCCTTGGACTCATTCTATATTTGTATTGTTGTATTTCTCCTTTCTGGCTGAGAATTGTGGCTTGACAATTCAGGGAGTGCACTCTAAAACAGATGCTTTGAAATTAAGACAAATTAAGTTCAACAACTTAAGACCGAGGCCAAAACCAGCCGTAAGTCTTTATTAAATATCAATTGCTTGAAATCAGCAGAAATGTGTCTTTTCATCCTTTTTGCTATTTGAATAGGGGATTTGCCCTAGAAATCCCCCCACCTTTTCTGGGCTATATAGTCACAACTTATCCTTCTGGAAGGTGCTGTAATCAAGGATTTCAAGTGATGCTTTGCCTCTGATGAGACCCTCGGAGAGCATCCTGCTTGTCATCTCTATCTTCAGAGACAGTGACAGACCTTCCCAGCACTCCTGGGATCACTCTGTGTAACATCTCCATGTCAGTCTCCAGTCCCAGACCCACAGAACTTCCAGGTCCCATCACTATGGGACACTCCTGGGGTTTGGTATCATCGTCAGGGAAGCCAAATTCCTGTGTCCAGAGACCACTTTGTGACGACAGTGGAAATGATCCACAAATTTTCCACAGAAACATTTTTCCAACACTAACAACATTATTTCAAAAATAACAGATGGATTCTGGAGACAAAGGAGGCCATTCTACGAAATAAGAGGAGCAAGGATTTAGGGAGGTGAGTCTGCAACAGGAAATTATCTGTCACAAACTCACCAGAGTGCCAGTGGCCTTTCAGATTTTTACATATTTTGCACTCATTCCTTCCAAAAGTAGCAGCATTTTTCTCATCTACCAGATGTATCCCATTCTGCTCTGAATGTTCTGATTTTGCTCTATTCTGCTTTTCTACATTTCTGACCATACAGGCACAGCACACCCTGCTGCAGTAACCATGCACATCTGCCAGGGGATCACTACTCTGACTCTTGACTCATTTCCACCAATGACCTTGCTCCTCCTTATGAGGAGTGTAATGCCATCGAGACAGACTGATTAAAAATATTCCCGTTCCTCCCAAACAGGCTCCTGAAACAAATCTTCTTCCCGAGCTGACTTTTCACATCTTACTCCAAAACCAAAGTGAGGACTTGAGATTTGTTGAGAGACACCAGAGTCAATTTTTCCACCTTGACCAAGCATTTGATATCCTCTCTGTGTGATGTCATTTGGAGTAATTAGATTAAAATTATAAATTTTTTCTTTAATTTTTAATAGAGTTGCCTTCTATAATTACTTTTTTATTATTTTTCCATCATGTTATTTTGTCACCAATTTGAAAAATATATTTTTCCAGGCATTATGCTCTTGATTGCTCAAAATCTCAAATGAGATGGGAGATATCTGTTAGATACTACTCACTCCTAATGTTAAATAAAAATAAGTAGAAAGAAGTAGAAACAAGGTCAGCTCCTGAACACTCTCATTAGAGGACACTGTTTGAAAAATTTTGACCCTGTGCTTCACCTGTCTTGTTTTATTTTCTCTTTCCTTCTAAATATGGAATATATCTCACATATCTGGCACTCCTGAGAGGATGGAAAACTAGAAGTGCTACTATTTTTTCCTCTCTCCATTTCTGTCTTGCACATCTTTAGCTACAATGGCTAGATTCAGTTGTTTTGTGACAGGTTTATTCTGAAGTTTATAAAAAATGCTTCCCAAATTATTTTAAGAGCCTTGTATTGCATCTTTATTTGTTTCTTAAACTTTTTGCTAACACCTGCAGGACTATGTATATATGCATGTATGTATATATCTATGCATACAGCACAGGTCATCAATAAACACAGCTGTTTAAAATATTCCTATTGCAAAGATCTCAGAAAAACTTTTAAAACAGGAATTTTGAAACTGACCACAAAAGATTTGCCTTTTGAGGCTCAAAAGAAAGGTAATCTTGATAGTGTAAAGGGTTTCCCCTGCACACACACACAGACACACACTGCCCTGAATATTTTAAGGTGTGAACTTCCATTTTCTGAAATTTGTGGGTGTACCAACTCCCAATTGTTTCTTCGGAAAAGGGCTTGCTGTGAAAAAACTGACAGCATTCATTTGGTCATGGATGGGCAGGATCTTCATCATTCAGATATGAACCAAATGTTCTGGGGCAAAAAAAAAAAAAAAAAAAAAACCAAAACAAAACAAAAAAAAAAACCAAAAAAACCCCCACAAAAAAACAACAGTGAGAAATTGCAACTTTGTGAGATGGATGTGGAATTTCACAGAAACAGGCAGAAAAGTCACCATAAAATATTCTGGATGTATGTAATTGCACTCTACAAATAAGCAGGTGCTTTCACACAGGGCTCAGTTAAAGCTTTTCCTTTCCCAGTACCAGCTACTCACCCTGTGCCCCTTTCCCTCCCCTGTGCAAGGTGGCACTTATGATACAGCAAATAACCACTATGATAAATCAGAGGCCTTGGATGATTTTGTTTATTTCTTTGTTTGTTTGTTTTGGATAGAGTTTTTGTGTTTTGTTTTGTTTAGTTGTTGGTTTGGCAGGGGTTTGTTTGGTTAGTCAAGGTTTTTTCCTTTTCCTCTTTCCTTCTTTCCTTGTAACATCTGTGGCAACTTAATTCGGTGACATATGCTACTAATTACTGGATTTTGGCCTTGCACTTCTATTTTGCAATTTTTATTGGTGTTTATTCAGTCTAAATTTCACTCTGAGCTCCTGGAACCTTAGGGATAAAGTTGTGCTCCGTGGCAGTGTGTAGATATATGATGGTTAAACAAGGCACAAAGCAAAAGTTGACAGTTCCCCATCCTGCAAGTGCACAAAGGACATGAGTTGCATCTGCTAAGGGAGTCATTACAGGGAGGTTTCAGACATTTATAGGTTTCAGCTATGAATTACCACACACAATTTGCATAGGTTTCTCAGCTAAACATATTCTAAAGTATTCTTTTTTGGCCTGCTGACCTTTAAACACATTTTTCAAAGGCAGTGGAAATGTTGATGTGGTTATTTTACTCCTCTGAATGCAACAAATTTCTCAGATGCCATGACTGCACATACTGATGGGGTCTTTGAGTTCCCAGTGTGTTCATACAGCCAAACAGATACTGGGACTACATCATCCCTGCACTCTTTCCCACAAAAATTATCGGTCTTTGCTTAAGACCCCAGCACAAAATTTGAATATCATTTTTGGAGAAGCAAACCCAGCATGCCAGACCTCCCCTGTTAATGTTGCCCAGCCTGGGTTGCCCCTGTGGCACACCCAGAAATCCCACACTTACCTCACATGTGTGGGGTGGAATCTGCTGCCTCCTCACCCCGTATCAGGGAGGGAGATAGATCATGCAGCATCAACAATAGTAAAACTCCATATTTTGGCCTTGATTTCATGCATTTCACACATCGTCAGCACTGCACACTAAGCTGGTTACTTGTGTTTGATGACTTTCCCACAGCAAGAAAACTGCCCAAAGGCAGAGGGTTGTTTTCATTCTGGAAAAGAAGTAAAATAATTTAATGTTTTATTTTACAGCAGTAGTTTCATGCATTGTTAGTGGTTTGTGTTTGCACACTTTGTTGGTCGTTAATAATCATCATATCAGGAGAAAACAGAAGTGTTCCTCTATCGTTAGGTTCAGAAATCAAGAGAGATGACAGTGACACCAACAATAACACAAGACAGAGCTGTTCAGAATATGTGCCATCCTTTTCACATGTTGGGCTGCCTACAAATATCCACTTGACCTGTGTTCTTGGGGATTTCATAGTTTATATTTTTGGAAGAAAAAATATAAAGATATCACCTTTGAATGTTCCTTAACATCCATTCAACAGAAGGGGCTGCACCTGCATGGACTGGTAAATTTGGGATAATACAGTATGGGAGACTTGTTCTCTCGTTTAATCCAATGGGTTCTCACACACTAGAGGCACCATTAGGCACATTCTAAGCAAACTTAAGGAAAAAAGCTGCAATAACATCTGCTGGGAAAGTAAAGGTCATGTTCAGTTCCAAGTTTTGCATCAGATATTTCCTACATTTTGAATTAAATTTCATTCACCTGCTTGTGTTTTTATGAAAGTATTTGTATTTTGCTACAGGTATGTTTTTTTTTTTTTTTCCCAGCAATTGAGTAGGAAAGGTTGTCTACATGACCTGTGCTATTCATGGAAGACCAAATATGCTCAATTTAACACAAAATTGAACTTCGGGAGCACTTGCACTGTGCAATAGTTTTTTTCCAGGAGTCACAGATCTTCTTCCCATCATGGAGATCTCCTATTTCTGCCTCCTCTTACTCTTTCTCCTCCTAGCTCCCAGCAGAACTTTCCTAACTGCCCTCAGACCCCAGACAACCCTCCCAGGTCTCTCTCCATGGCTGTGGGTGATTGCTTTGCAGTTTTGAAATCCTGTGCTCTGAGTATCTGCTTTAGGTGAGTTTGTTTGTTTGGAAACTGCAGGAGAGCAGCACTTCAATCTTTAAAAAAGGAAAAAAAACCTCCAAACCCAGGTTCGCCACAGTTGTAATTTCAGAGCAGTTAAATTCCTGGATATATTTACTGTTAGCTGCAATGTATGCTTGATCAGCTAAAGACAGGTTGCCCTGTTTTGCTCCCAAATTGGAAATTTTTCCTCTCTTGAAACTATTGCATAATAAATAAAATATTACATGTATCAATAATGGAAAAAAACCCCCCATGTTTCTGCCTAAATATTTTCCTAGTTGATTTTTTAAAAAAATTGAGACCACCTATTGCCATTCATTTTTATGGAAAAAATATAAACAACACCTAAAAAACTAATATTTCCCACATAAGTAAAATCCACCACACATGGCAAAACTGAAAAGGCTCTCAGATTTTAATGGAAAACATTTCTTGTTCAGTATTTAGTCATTTTTGCTATTCTAGGAAGGGCATATGAAATGTGCTATTTATTTATAATTACAGACATTATACAGAAAAAATCAGAGAAGTATATTTATTAGATGACTTTCAATAACTTATGTAATTATTGCTTCCGTTTAATTCTGAAAATTGCAAAGTATCCGTTTTCCTAGCACACTCATTACATTTACAAAGGGGCATCTTAAGTATCAGGCTTAAGACCTCAGGCTTGCTAAATATAATAATGAATGACAAGTCTTGAAAATCTAATTTTTATTCAATTTCTCCAAGAGTTTCAGCATCTCGACTCATAACAACTGTGTAGCCCAGTCCTTCTCTGCACTGAATTTTGCAAACTTTTCAATTTCTCTTGTCAATGAATGCTTCAGATACCCCAAGGATAAATAAAATATAGTCTTTTTTTCAGTCTTCCAACAGATGTCTTACTTGGGACCTTGGCTGGTGGCAGGTGCAGTGATACCTGCACAAGGTGGGGACAGCTCAGTCCTGCTAAAAAATGTTTGGATTTCTGCAGCAAAAGGCAATATTTGCATAGCAAGCTGTTTTAGCAGGGAGAAGAATTCAGTGTAGATAAAATTGCTCTTGGTTGATGAGGGATGAGAGCAATACAAATATTGACACCAAGTTTAGGAGAATTGCGCAGCAAAATATGAAAAATTTCATGCCAAATTATATCCATGAGGTTCCTTATAAAAAATTGTTTGAAGGGGTTTTTCTGCTGCAGCACTAAGACACCTATTTCCAGGTATTTTTCAACGATCCATCAGTCTGATTTATATGCTCAAATTATTTATGTCCTGAATGAAAAGAAGGTTTCAACTACATCCTCAATGCTCACATCCTTCTCAGCCTCCTGATCACTAGAACTTGGGATAAAATTTGCCCCTCACAGGTTTTCTTGCCCCATGGCCAGTCTGTGAGATTTGCACTTCTTGCACTCAGGTTGTGATATGAGTCATTCCCCCAGTCTTTCAGGGAAACACTTAGCTTGTGGATGCAATAAAAGTCTGGTCAGTAACAAGTAGATGTCTAGGAGAATAATGTGGGAAAGTACAGGCTGCATGACTTAAACACTGGTGCACAAGCTGCCCAGATGCTCACTGGGCCAGAGAGCTCAGCCTGCACTGCCTCCTGCTTTTACAAAAAATAACCCTGTAAGCCCTGTTCTAAAAAGGGAATTTTAGAGACCCCAGTTGCTTAATCTTATGCATAAAGTTATTTTCTCTTTCTTTCATTCTTCTTTATGCTTAATACAACATCACTGGCAAATAACCTGTATCACAAAGACTACATAGGATCATAGCTTCTCCTTTCATCATGTGCCAGCTCCAAGGGAATGATTAGCAGATTCTTATGTGCTTTAGTTAAATCGGTGCTGTTAGGTGGCTTTAAAAGGTGTTTGATCCTGGGTTTGCTCTGACTCAGGATTTTACCGGCTCGTGGTGGTCTGCTGGTACTCTGAGATTCTTGGTCCAAGTCA
This sequence comes from Catharus ustulatus, assembly GCF_009819885.2. Lineage (NCBI taxonomy): Eukaryota > Metazoa > Chordata > Aves > Passeriformes > Turdidae > Catharus > Catharus ustulatus. The sequence goes on from NW_024879446.1 coordinate 3,834,518, forward strand.
CAATGAAAATTGAAGATATTTCAAAGAGAGAGAAAAATAGTGGGTAGACATAGGACAAGGATAATGGTTTGACTTTCCTGATGCATGTGTTTAAAAAATGGTCATTTTCTTCTTCAGGGTCAAAAGAGCAGTTTAAAGAAATATGAGGTTTGCTTCTTTGGAGAGACTGGATATTCATCAACCTGTCCAGACATGGCCATGTACTCAAACCCAGCCACTCTAAGCCATAGGAGCCATGCATGTATCTCTAGCTTGGGGCAAATATGAGGCAGTTTGGTTTAGGTTGCTCCTCTTCTGATCACTTCCCTATGACATATGCCATCTTGTGCAAAATCCCAGAAAGAACATCAGCAATTCCTGGCCCCTTTCCCTGCTCCATTTTCATGCTTAACAAGGCTACACCACCTGCAATAGGAGTGAGCCATTGGTATCTGTTCTGCCTCACAGTATCTGGGATGGAGTTTGGTATTATTCCAACAGGCGTGTGCCATAAAAATCAGAGCCATTGGAGCACACGTGGTATTTCAGGGTCCATGAATGTGTGAGAAAAATTCCTTTTGTCCTGCACCAGGGACACTGCACTTCTGCTAGCACTGAGGCAGGTGTTCCTGGGTTTGTGGTGGGAAGAAAGAGATCAGAGCAGCCCTTTCATCCCTATCTGGCTTGTGCCTTGGTTCCCCCATGAAGCACCTGATTTAGCCTTCAGAAAGGGTTTAGGTTTTATAATCATGCTGGAATTATTCTTTTGTGGGAGAAACATTGGAGTATTCTAATGAGGTGTAGTGGACTCTTGTTTGAACTGCCCCATGGCTGTGATTTTATTTGTTGCTTAACTCTTCTTGTGTAAAGAATGAAACCTACATCAGTTGCTCACTGAGGTTGCATACATTTTTCTTTATTTGTATGTGTTTTCTGCTGTGGTTTGTTGGATCACATGGCTTCACTGAGGAATTCTGTGGCTTTTCTTTGGGTGGCTTCTCTTCTTTTGCCCACTTTTGTCCAGCAGGACTCCTTGTTTCAGTCCTCAAAAGAAAGGCAGTTTTTTCCTTAACAGAATTAATGCTGACTTATTTTTAGCAGTCTGAGAAGGCATTAAGCACTAAGCAGGCCCCTGAAGCATTTCTGCAGGGACTTACAGGACAGTGATTAATTTTCTGCATCTGCTAAGGCTGTCAGCAGCAGGGTCACCTGTGGTTTTGCATTGACTTGTCCTTTCATGGCACTTCTAATCTCATTAGGTGTGATAAAATATGAATATAATCTGCCATGTGGATTTACCATGAATATCACTCTCTTTCTGGGAGAATTAAGCACCTTTTTGGGGGTGAATGTTCCTCTCAGTCATACTAAGACCTTTCTTAATCATTTTCAGATATGAAGGAAGTCTTATTTGCCTATAAGCTCATTTATTTCCTTACACAGCCATCAATCATAGTGCTACTTGGGCAGAGAAAAATGACTGAGAGACCATACCACAATATTTGTTACTTGAAAACTTCTGGAGAAGTATTCAGATTCATATGACATAACAATCTCTGTGGGTTTTAATTAAATTTACTCAGCAGGGTTGCTCTGCCAAAAAGGTATCTTTTAACTGTGTATGTTCTCCTTTGAGAAGAACTGTGCAAGGCAGCAGTGTCTGTCATCAGCCAATTGTGTTAATTACAGTAATTTCACGAATACAAGCCGCAGTAATTAGACAAAAATTTTGGTGGAAACCCGGAAGTGCGGCTAATATTTGGGTGCGGCTAATCTATGGACAAAAATGTGATATCTGCCCTTACCTAGTATCATACCAGTCCAGTCCCGAGCCGAAACACTTTGAAATCCATGGTTTCCCGTTGTTCTGACGATGAACCAATCAGAGAACAGCTTATTGCCTGCCTGTGGATGGCGGCGTTACTGAGGGGCAGGGGTTGTTATCGGGATGAGTTACCTCGGCGAGTTACCTCGGCAGTTCGATAAAAGTGTGTGATATTTCTCTGTACTTTTTAAAGTGTTATCAGTCTTGTGCGGCTGCGGGGCTGGCTGGGCTTGCAGGGAGAGGGCTGAGGGAGCTGCTAGGCTCGCAGGGAGAAGGATGAAGCGGCTGCTCGCCCTGCTGGGAGAGGGGTAGAGCAGTCGCTCACCGTGCTGGGAGAGGGGTAGAGCAGCCGCTCACCCTGCTGGGAGAGGGGTAGAGCAGTCGCTCACCGTGCTGGGAGAGGGGTAGAGCAGCCGCTCACCCTGCTGGGAGAGGGGTAGAGCAGCCGCTCGCCCTGCTGGGAGAGGGGTAGAGCAGTCACTCGCCCTGCTGGGAGAGGGGTAGAGCAGCCACTCGCCCTGATGGGAGAGGGGTAGAGCAGTCGCTCACCGTGCTGGGAGAGGGGTAGAGCAGCCGCTCGCCCTGCTGGGAGAGGGGTAGAGCAGCCGCTCGCCCTGATGGGAGAGGGGTAGAGCAGTCACTCGCCCTGCTTGGAGAGGGCTGGGGGGTGCCGCTCAGCTCACAGGGGGAGGGGCAGAGCAGTCACTCGCCCTGCTGGGAGAGGGCTGGGGGGGGCCACTCAGCTCACAGGGGGAGGGGTAGAGCAGCCGCTCGCCCTGCTGGGAGAGGGCTGGGGGGGGCCGCTCAGCTCACAGGGGGAGGGGCAGAGCAGCCGCTCGCCCTGCTGGGAGAGGGGTAGAGCAACCGCTCGCCCTGCTGGGAGAGGGGTAGAGCAGCCGCTCGCCCTGCTGGGAGAGGGGTAGAGCAGCCGCTCGCCCTGCTGGGAGAGGGCTGGGGGGGGCCGCTCAGCTCACAGGGAGAGGGGCAGAGCAACCGCTCGCCCTGCTGGGAGAGGGGTAGAGCAGCCGCTCGCCCTGCTGGGAGAGGGGTAGAGCAGCTGCTCGCCCTGCTGGGAGAGGGCTGGGGGGGGCCGCTCAGCTCACAGGGAGAGGGGCAGAGCAACCGCTTGCCCTGCTGGGAGAGGGGTAGAGCAGCCGCTCGCCCTGCTGGGAGAGGGCTGGGGGGTGCCGCTCAGCTCACAGGGAGAGGGGTAGAGCAGCCACTCGCCCTGCTGGGACAGGGCTGGGGGGGGCCGCTCACCCGCGGGGCTGAGCGGGGTGTCTGTGCCAGCACGGAGATGTGGCTCCGCTCGGAGCTCAGCTGCCTGCCCGCGCGGCTGAGCGGCTGTTTAAAGGCAACGCAGATCCATTGGGAATGCTCGCAAAATGACCACACTATTGTTCCTGTCTTTTGCTGCTTGTAAATAAAGGGTGTGTCTTTTTTCACTTGGAAACAATGTTTCCGAGGTCGGCAGTAAGCCAGTAAGTCCCGGCGATCCCGCGATTGTGTTACTAAATGACAACTTTGTGAAAGTTCGCAGCGAACTAAATTGCGGCTAATATTCCGGGAGCGGCTTATCTATTAACAAAGGCAACAATGTTGGCAACACACCGGATATGCGGCTTATAGTCCGTGCGGCTTGTATTCGTGAATTTACTGTATTTCCAGTTTTAATTGTATTGGCTTTACAACTGTATGCCTTTTGTGCTTCTGTTGTAATAGGTGTGTGAATCACGCTCTGCATCAGGCAGACAGACAGATTCTTTTTCTGTTATCTTGGAGAAGCAGTGAAACTTTAGACTGGCACAGAAACACAATTCCTCCTCCCACTTCCCTTGGATTCCTGACAAATGGGTGAAGCATAGTTCAGTGCTCTGAGAAATGACTGTAAACAAGCAAATAATAAGTATCTGTACACATTTGTTTAGCTATACTGTGGGAGGAGAGAAAGACAGATAAGATTATTGCTGCAAGATCCTATCCCTGTGCTCCCAAATTGCAGGTTTATCTCCACAGGTTTTGGATTTGTGACTGCATCAAGTCCTGTGTGAGTTGCTATGGATCCAGGACTGCAAAAATTACTTCAAGAGTGGTTCAGAATCGATTGCTAGGAAACGAAGTTTATATTTCTTTCTTCCCTTGGTGACTGATAACTCCTGCCCTCTAAGGAAAAAGTGGAAGTGCAGAAAAGACACTACTGCACCCGGCAAAAGAAGATATTTACAAATTACTGGTGATTTTACCTTTTTACCCAGGCCCTCCCAGAGGGATACAGCCTGTGATGTCTGTAAACACCTGCTCACTGCAGCCAAAATGCAACAGAGCATCTTTAGAAACTGGCTAATTTAAAATTTAAACCAGCCCCAAAGGGGTCCTTGTGGCCCTGGTGGCAGCAGAGTTGCAAGGTTCTGCTGTGCCAAAACACACTGAGAGGGGTTCCCTTGACAGAACATCAGAACATTGATTTAGAAGCTGGAGGGGAAATCTTCCCTGGAGTGAAAGGCAAGCTAAAAATGTGGCTTATTCTTGTTTTGAGAGATATTCCCACTTCTCTTGCTCCTCCTTTCTTCACTGCATTTAGGGCTTATCTTCAGGGGCCTGGTGCTCTCCTGGTGCTTTGCACTTATGTTCCAGCAGTTCTTAGTTCTCCACACCTTTCCTCTGTATTCCATGGCTCGTTTCCATACTCCTCCACACAATTCATCAGTGGAAAAGGACACTTTTGGTTTCTTTTAATGAAGAGCATAGTTCCCTCCTTGTACAACAGATGTGCATGCCAGCTCCACTCCTGCTCCATCAACGAGGCAGTCATCGAACTTTTTCCGCACTGACTGCATCGCCTGCAGTTGGTGCTGGATTTATAATTCCAAGCTCTGCTGTCTGAGGACATTATTAAACAACAAAGAGCCTGAAAGTACTGCCCAAAACTGTGTGAGACTTTGTGAAACACAATAGGATTATAACTTCAGCCTCACTGACTGCCTTGCCAGCCCTCTGTTCTGCCAGGCCTGGAGGCAGAGGCAGAAGGAAAAGGTTTGCTGGCAGGCAGCAGGGAGGATGCAGTCGTGGAAAGCAGGTGGTTTTGGCAAGTGATCACAGTTTCTCACACAGAACACACTTTGATCACAGTTTCACTGCAGTAAGAGCTTCTCCTGTTTCTGGCTTAGCTGGCATAAAAGCCTGCTCTCAATTATTGTAGTTATTCGCAATATTAGGACTGGGCAAGACACCACTATCAGAACATTATCTCAGCTCTGGCAAGGTTGACACTTCGCATTGCCAAGGCACAGTGATATATGGGACAATATCATCATTTCCTCCTTTTTCTGCAGTCTGGTCTTGTCTTTTTCTGTCCAGCTCAGCTACATCTTTACACCTGATTCTCTTTCCCAGAGCTGGATCAATAATATGAACAATATCATGTAACCTTCCAAACTGCATCTGTTTTCATAGACAGGAATTTAAAAAAGACGTATCTAAGCATGTAGGCTTATTTTGCAGAGAGAAAGTATCTTTGGCATTTTTATTGTGGAATTTGTAAGTAGAAAATAACTGCAGAGGTGACCTAGTCTCTGAGACAGAAGCTAGGTTTACTCCTGGGCCCTTTCAATTCTGAAAGAAAAGTTGTCTGCTTAGTTTAAGTAGAAAGTTCTCCACTGAGGGGAAAAAAATTCTCTGTGATTCAGAAATAACCTTTATTGGTTTTGCTTGTGGAAATACTCTGAAAGTAGAGCATGTATTTGTGCCATGGCACAGGTGTACAAACTGGAGGTGCCCTGCCTTTGCTGGGACTCTGCTCACCCCAAAGCACAGGGAGGGTGTGTGCAACCATCAAATAGAAAAAATCCTTGAAAAATTGAAACCCCAGCTAAAAATCCTGGATCCTGGTGCAAAACAGTCTGTGACTCATTGGGAGTCCAAAAGTCAGGGTAGAATGTGTGGTTGTTCCATCTTTGGAAGTGTCCAAGGCCAGGCTGGATGGGGCTTGCAGCAACCTGGAGTAGTGGAAGGTGTCCCTGCCCATGGAAGGGGTGGGACTGGATGGGCTTCGAGGTCCCTTCCAACCTAAACTATTGGATTGGAAGAATTTGTGATTCTTTCTGCCATCTCCTGCTTGCTGCCGTGGTTGTCGCCACCAGTCCCTGGCTGATGGATCCATGGATGGACTTGCTGACAAATACAGGGAGAGAAGGTGATACTAGTTTGCAGCAATCTATTATAATTTTTTTTTTCCTAAATTAACCGTGTCTGACAAGTTGATAGACAAGAAGGTTGATGATGTTATAAGTCCTCTGTGAAAAAAAAAAGTGAGATTCACACCTTTTGCTTTATATTTCTGTGCTTTCCCACAAGGTTTTCAATGGAAGCTTAAGGTCACATTTTTAATTTACTGAGAGTTTGAATGATTGGGCTGCAGCTAAGGAGCAAATTAAATTGTGGCATTGCAGCCAAAGCTAGTGCATGATCTTAAAAAAAAAAAAAAAAAAAGAAAAATGCTGGCACTTGCAGGCAAAAGAAAAGAAAATAAAAACAGCAAAACAAAGAGAGACCTGTTTGTTTGTTTTAATTGGAGCCATTTCCTCAGACTGCTATTTTGAGGCAGAAGCTAACTGCATTTTGTTTTTGATGTAGAAGCAACTGGCTGTGCTTTTGAGTTAGAGAGCTTTCTCTCCTGGAAAACTGCTGGAGGGTATTTAGCTTGAACAGGCGGCAAAACACCACATGGGATGTGCATACTCTGCCTGGTCTTATTTTAAGGGAATCTTGTATTTTTAAAATTTTTTAATAAGTATTATAGTTTATGCTTCTAATGTTTTTAAACAAATAGCTTTTATTCTCCACGAGACTTGGGCATCTTTTATGACTGTGTTATAAAAACACTTGAAAGAGAATAAATTATCAAATAAGGATGATTTAAGAGTTAACATCAACTCCTGTGTGTCAGTGAAGTTTTTCTCCATTAAAACACAAAGAAAAGTTAAATGCATTTGTCTTTGAGGAAAAGACAAAACATTGATCAACCTTTAATTTATTGCAATTGGTCTTTTACAACACAATAATCTAAAAAGGCTTCTGAGACATCCTCCACACTCTAGGTATTCCAGGACTCAGAAACCACCATAAATAGATGAGTGAAAATCCTTTAATATTTGAAAACATTAAGACAAAAAAAATAAAATAAAAAAATTAAAAGGTCAGACCACTAACACGTTTGCAAAATATAATTTTTTTTTCAGATGTAGAGGGCATGGTGAAGGTGAAAAAAACTGTCGTTGTAAAATGCAACTATGTTCATCCTTGACTCAAAAGGCAATTAAAAATCCTTTAAAAGTTGTTGCTGCATCATATAAAAATCAAATAAAAAACATAACTGCGATAATAATGGTTAAATATCAATAAAATGTGAGAATGTTTGAGTAACATAATATTTGAAATGTGCCAGCTGAGTTTTGTCTCCCAGTGCTCCCAGGGTTTCCAGTGCCCAGCAGAGTTTCTGGCTCTTCACCTTAACCTCCTCCCCCACCTTGTGGGACCCCAAAACCCCCCTACACACCTGGAGCGCACCAGTTCCTGACTCCCAAAACCCTCTCCCAGCCCCTTCCATCCCAAAGACCTTCTTCATTTCTGAGTCACACCAAAGAACTCAAACTCATCCCATCATGCTGGGGTACCCCACTCCCCCAGATAAGCCACAAAACTTTCCTTGAAAATCACCTGCACACCAACTTTTCCCACCTTTTTTCCCCCCCAAAATTGCATCCATTACGCAAAAAAATGCCAGATTTTGAGGGGGAAAATGCAAAAAAAAATGTAATTTATGTTTATTGTTTGAGTTTTTGCTTCAGAGGAATTCCAAGAGCTTTATACTGACCCCAAGTTATTGCAAAAATACCCGGGAATTCTGCCAGGTCCTCCCGTATTTCTGGGAATTTTGTATCCCACTGCCAAGGTTTTGTTATTATTTTTGAGGTGGGAGCTCAGAGATTTGGAGACTTCCCAAGGCAGACTGGGACACAGCTGCTCCCATGGAGATAAATGAGAAGGAGCTGGGAGTCCCCACCCCACAGTCTGGGTGGTCGAGAATCCAAGTGGGAATAGGGAAGAAACAGTCAAAAAGAGGAGGGGAGTGAGAGAGGAGGAATTCAGCATGGAGCAGGGAGATAGGGGAGGGAGGGCTCAGTGTGTGGCACAGTGCCCCAAAAACTGGGGTCACAATGCCTTGAAATTTGGGGTTACAACACTTCAAAACTGGGGGTCATATTGCCCCACATTTTTGGGTCTCATTGTCCCAAACTTTGAAGTCACACTGCCCCCCATTTTGAGGTCAAAACGTCCCGTAACTGGGGACCAAAATGCACCACACTTAGGGGTCATGATATCCCACACTTTGAGGTTAAAGTGCCCCCATGTGGGGATCACAGTGCCCCACATTTAGGGTAACAGCACCCCATGTTTGTTGTCACATTGTCCCACATTTTGCAGCCACAGTGCCTCACACTTTGGGGTCAAAATGCCCTACATTTGTCAGTCACATTGCCCCGCTTTTTGGGGTTGCAATGTCCCTCACTTGGAGGTCACAATGCCACACTCTTAAAGTCTCAAACTTTGGGGGCAAAACACCACACATTTTGGGATCAGAATGCCCCATGCTTCAGGGTCACAGTGCCCTACGCTTGGGTTAACAGTGCCCCACCCTTACGGGTTGCTGTGCCACCCACTCTTGGGTCACACTGCCCCACATTCTCTTGTCAAGACACCTCACACTTGGGGAGTCACATTGTGCCACATTTTGGGGTCACAGTGGCTCGCAAATGGGGGTCTCAATATCTCAGACCTGGGGGTCACTGTGCCCAACATTTTGGGGTCACAATGCCTCACATTTTGGGATAAAAAAAGTCACATTTGGGGACCACATTGCCCCACACTTGGGTGTCATGGTGTTTTATTCTGGGGTCACAATGATCCACACACAGGCATCACTTTGCCCCAGACTTGTGGGTTATGGTACCTCACATTTTGCGCATATCACATGATTTAGGGTCAAATTGCCCCACAGTTTGGGGTCATAGTGCCCCACTCTTTGGAGTCACATTGCACCACACTTTGGGATGAAATGCACCACTTAGGGGTCACAGTGCTACCCACTTTTAGGTCATATGGCTCCACAATTTGCAGTCAAAACGCCTCATGTTTGGGGTTGTGATGTGCCACACTTGGGGGCCATGATGCTACAAATTTAGGGGTCACAGGTTCCCCTGGACTTTAGGGTCAGGATGCCACATACTTCAGGGCTGCAATTCCCCACATAACAGTCCCAGTGCCCCACAATTGGGCGTCCCACATTTAAATGTTGACCCAGATTTAGGGGTAAAATATCCCTACTAATTGGGATGATGACCCCCTAGTTTTCCAGCTTAACAAATAAACCTCAAACATCACACCCCAAAACAGCCTTTAGAAGCATTTATTGATTGTTGTATCAAAACCAGCCCTTGGCAGTATCATTTTTATATGAGAAAAAACATCAAGATTTGGATATTTTTGACCTGAATTTGATATATTTCTGGGTTCCAGGGGGTGGATGGGACAACAGGACATTAGGATCCACACAGAGTTAATCCATTTGGAAAAAATCCCGGAAAATGTTATGGATTTGAAGCAAAATCCAGGATTTTCCCAAATTTGGGGGAATTTGAGGTGGATCCACCTATGGGATGGGATAGACAGGAGCATCAACTTCCTGACGGGTCTGGTGGTAGATGTGGCTGGAAGAGAAAGAAATACATGATTTTGGGCAGAAATGGGCCAGTTTTGGCAAAAATGGGGAAATATTATGCAAAATGGATTATTTATGTGCAAATAATGGGTCTTTGTATTCCAAAGTGGATCAGCATTTTGTGTAATGGCCTGATTTGGGGGAAAGGGGCTAATTGGGGGGAAAATAGTATCTACTAAGCAAAATGGCTTGTTAGGAAAAAAGATCTCATTATTGGGCAAAAAAGTCCCCCTTGTAATGCAAGATGGCTCATTTTTTGGCAAAGTAGTTGCTTACCCGGATCGTTCCCACAGGATCCTGCCTCAGTCGCTGCGGATGAAACCAAAAAAACTGGAAAATTCCTTCCAGGATCTACCCAGCCCCTCCCCCAGTGACAATATTGCCAATTTTCTGAGTGGGAAAACATAATTTTTCTTGGATTTTGGGGTAAATAAATTAGGAATTACTCACCATCCAGCAAAATCCCTGGATTTCCACATGTCCACCACTTCTCCAACACTCCGGGTATCACGTCCATCTGGAAGCTTCAGGTCATCTCTGGGGCTCCCGTTGAAATTCCCACAGGGGGCACAAAGACGAGAGGCCAGGCCTGAGGTCACGGTGATGGTCGCCTCCCCATTCCGGGTGATGGTGATGGACATCCCAGACCAGTGGGTGATGGTGACATTCTCAGGGGACGATGCCACAAAGATGGAGTCAGAGATGGTGGTGGGGGGCCGGGTGAAGAGGCCATTGACCTGGGAAAATTACAGAAAATTATTAAAAACATGATGGAAAACCAGTTTGTTTTGGGCAAAGGGTTGGCTAGAGCCAAAATCACTCTTCTCTTTGTGCAAAAATGGCTCATTATTGGGCAAAACCCCTCCTCCACATCAAAGCAGCTCATTACCAGGCAAAATCTAGAGAGATATTTGCCCAAACTTCTCTAGATTGACCCAAACCACCCAAAACCCCCTCACCTGCTCCACTCACCCACACCTCCATGTCATTGTTGACGCTCACAACACCCTCACGGACGAAGACAATGGCAGCCGTGGCAGCGGGGACATTCATGTCATGACAGTTGCTGACCTCAATCACCACCTTGAACCAATCCGGGGCATTCTCATCGCAGAGGGCTGACAGCTTGTAGGTGCCACTGGCCAGCAGGGGCCCGGAAGCACCATCAAAGGTGGTCAAGGTGGCTCCAGGCATGACCCAGCAGTGACCTTCCCTCATGGCACACACCTGCGCCCCGTCACGGGTGATGCACACCTGGCCCTGGGGACACTGTATGTCCCGGCACACCAGTCCCCGTGATGGGTGACAATGGCATTCCTTGGAGCAGTTGTTGAAAGTGACAGTCTCACCTGCCTGGAACAGGAAATCTCACAGGTTAAGCACAATCTCCTAATTTCCTGAATTTCAAGGAGATAAATCCTAGAGAGTGAGAAATTCAGGTGGATTTGGGGGACTTCGGGCAGTTCAACCAGTTAATGGTAACTTCTCCCTTGCTAGTCACAATTTTTTTTGTGTGTTCTTTTTCTCCCCTTAATTGTTCCTTTTTCCTCAGTAATTATAAATTCATTTTTCCTGGCTACTCCCTCTCTAATTGTCCTTTTTTCCCCTCTGCTAATTATTGTCCTCTCTGCTGTTAATTGTCCTTTCTTTTCCCCCCTAAACCCTCTGGAACTTTCTAAATGAGGCAGCTCAACCTCCAGACTGATTCCCAGAAAACCAACTCCACCAGTCCCCAGCCTTGGATGTCTCATGTCCTGTCACCTTGAGGTAGCGTCCCCTGTGGAGGCAGCCGCAGTGCTCAGGTGACACGCAGGTGTCCCCGTTGAAGACGAACCCCTCATCACACTGACACCCCTCAAAGCACCCCCAGGTGCAGGGGGCAGGACCCACGAGGGCAGCACAGGTGAGGTCACAGGTGCGAGTGCAGGGTTCGTAGTGGGTGTTTGGGGGACAGGACAGGGCTGGGGAAAAATGGGGAAAAAAAATTGTTGGGACGATTCCAAAATTGTGCAGGGTTTTGGTCAAAATTTGAAGGTCTTCAGAGAAATATTCAATGGAGTATTTTTCAAAATGGGAGTTTTTTCCCTACTTTGGGCATTTTTCTCAAAGTTGAGGTTTTTTCCTTATCAAAATTGGGGTGTTTTTTACTTAATTTAGGAACAACATTCCAAACTGGCATTATTCCTCTATGCTGGAGTGTTTTCAGTAAAATGCTACTCATTTTACCTAAATGGCTGGTTTCTTCAAAAATTTAGTATTTTTTCTTCAAGAAATTTGAGCTTATTTTCCAGAATTTGAGGGACTTTAGCAAAATTGGAGGGTTTTCTGCAAAATATTTTTTTCCATGATGAAGGTTTTTTTTTTTTTTTACAAAATTAGAGAAAAGAAGTTTCAAACTGGAGGGAATTTTTCAAAATTTGATTATTTTTTAAAATGGTAAGCAATTTTTTCAGATTCTGAGGCATTTCTCATAACTGAAAAATTTTTTTTCAAAATTGAGAAAGAACTTCCAAATCTTAAAGCAATTTTTGCATAATGGGAGGATGTTTTTTCCAAAACAGAAGGGAATTTTTCTAAAATCTCAGCAAAGTCTTTCAAAAATAGCAGGCTTTTTTCATTTTTTAGGGTTTTTATAATATTGGAGGATATTTTCTAAAACTTGAAGGAATTTTTGCAAAATGTGAAGATTTTTTTGAAACACGGGGGACTTGTTCAAAATTTGAGGCAACGTTTTCCAAAATGAGGAAAATTTTCCCCAGCTGGGGGAAATTCTTTCCAAAACTATTTTTCCAAAACTTGAGGATTTTTTTCCCAAAATGTTAGGGCTTTTTTTCCAGGAGAAAAGGTAGCTTTTGAGTAAAAGAGGACCTGAGTGGCAAAATTCTTCCAGACTTACAGCAGAACTCCTTTGTCCTCCATGGTCTGACTGTCGCGCCAGCGGCTTGGCAAGCAGCGGTGTACGCCTGCAGTGCGTGGCACAAAGCAGTGCGGGCTCCGCTGGCAGCACAAACATCATGGACACAGTGGGTGAAGTACTCCACGGGGCTGACGCGTGAGTGGCACTCCTGGAATGGGCCTCCCGCGTCACGGATGATCCCGCAGGATCCATTCCTGCTGTACGCCTCCTCGTTGGCGACATCACACCTGCTGCATGTGCTGTCATCACAGCCGTCGCTGCATGCTCTGTTCTTCTCTGGAACCTTCCAAGAGGTGACAAATTCCTGGGTGGTTCCTGCCAATGCCCTGCTGGGCAGCCGGAAGTCATCACTGGGGTCCCCATCATAGTCACCGCCCAAGCCGCACAGCCGGCCACGGTAGATGTCGGGGACAGTGATGAGGAGGAAGGTGGCTGTGTTGTAGAGGATGCGAACTCCTGCAGCAGTGTGGAGGACGATGTTATTCCCCTCTTGGCCAATGCGGAGGTTCTTGTCCTCTGTCACCAGTGGGAGGGTGTAGCGCTCCAAGTCCACCTGGTATGGGGATAGGGTGACGTGTGAACTTGGAATAGACTCACTAGATCCAACTCCACAGTGACAGGGTAGCTGTGGAGGGAAACACCCACCCTCCTTATAATGATGGCATCACCATGGGAATCACTGGATCCTCTCCACAATTGACATTGTACTCATGGATGGACATCATCACCCTCTTCATCATCACCACATGTGGGTCTCCAGACTTACCGTCACCTCCCACCTCCGTCCCCGCTCCATGGTGATGGTGTATCCGTGGATGGATACTACCACCCTCTTCATCAGCACTGGGTCACCACGACTGCCTGCCTCATGCTCCACCAACACCGTGAAGTTGACCAACCGTCGTGCCGGCTCACACACTCGTGCCAGGATGTAGGTGCAAGATCCCGGGACATTGAAGGTGCGCCCATCAAAGGTGACATAGTGGGGGTCTCCTGACACAACCAACCGACCATAACCAGTGGGGTGACATCCCAACACCCCATCTTCCACCCGGCACTCCTCGTGGGCACCACAGAACGCCTCCTGGCAGGTCACTGTGCCATCAGCACCACAGTGGCAGCGTTCCCTGCACGAGGGGTAAAACTCTGTGTTCTTCTGGTAGTAGCGACCAAGGTATTCACAGCCACACTCAGACTCAGGGACACAGTCGGAGCCACTGAGGATATAACCAGTGTTGCAAAAACAGCCCTCGGAGCAAGGAGATGCAGGACAGGAGGTGGGGATGGAGGAGCTGTGGCAGGTGGGCTGGCAGGGACTCCCACAGAGCTCATAGTGGGAGTGAGGGGGACAGGAAAGAGCTGGGGAAAAAAAATAAGGAAATAGGAGTGAGGGGAATATCCGAAGGGAAGGGGACTCCCTCAAGGAAGGAAGGAAGGAGGGAGGGAGGGAGGAAGGGAGAAGGGAAGGGAGAGAGGGAAGGGAGAGAGGGAAGGGAGGGGAGGGAGGGAAGGTCCCATTTGCCCCCATCCCACCCACACTCACTGCAGAACTCAGCTGTCCTCCACGTCTCCACAGCCACCCCGTGGTTCTGGCAGGCGGTGGCATAGGCAGAGACACCCTGACACACAGTGTCACGGTGCCCCTTGTAGTGACAGGCATCGAAAGCACAGTCCATCAGGAACTGCTCCGGGTTGATGACACGGTGACACTCCCAGAAGGGTCCCTCTGCTTGGGTGATCACCCCACAGTACCTGTCCCCGCGGTATGGCTGCACCTTGACTGCGTCACACACCGGGCACTCTGCGCCACAACCAGCTGAGCACCCAGGGACGTCCCCCACTTTCCAGCTGTCACCCAGCTGGGTCTCATCGGAGGCACGGTGGCCACCGGAAGTGACAAAGTCATCATTGGGGTCACCATTGGCGTTGCCACAGAGGCCACAAACAGCACCATGGTAGGTGGTGGGGAGGATGACACGGGCATAGCTGTACCAGTCAAAGGTGACAGTGACACCAAAGTCAGTGGTGACAAAGCCATGGACGCCGTGGTAAAACACAGAAAAGTGGGGGTGGGTGAAGGGAAGGGACACAAAGGTGCTGTCAACCTGTGGGGTGGGAAGGGGAAGGAGACAAAGGGTGGAGACAAAAAGGAAGAGGTTTGAAACAATACTTTGGTAGTTTTATTTTATTTTGTTGCTTTTTTTTATTTATATCATAATTTTACTTTAATTTATCTTATATTTTAAATTCTATTTTCTTCTTTTTACTTTTATTCCTTCTTATTGACTTTTTACTGGTTTTTATTTTTATGCTTTTTATTCTTATTTACCTTTTTTTTGCAATTTTGTTTGAATTATTTTTCTATTTTAATTCAGTTTTAATATATATTTACTATAATTTCAGATAAAAACTGGGGAAAAATAGGAATTTGGCAGGAAAAGGGAATTTGTGACAAAAGGTTGGATTTAGAGGGGGAAAGGAGGATTGGCTGGGGAAAAATGGAGAAAGCATGAGAAAAAAATGGAATTTCACGGAAAATAGGTAATTTGGGGGACTAGGAGGGTCAGGAAAATACAATTTTTAGGAGAAAGAGGTGAATTTTGGGGGGAAAGTAGTATTTGAGGGATAAAAGTGATATTTGAGTGAAAAGAAGGGTACTTGGGCAGAAAAAGAGGAAAAATTGCAAACAAAGAGGCATTTTAGGGGAGAAGATTAAACTTTTTGGTGAAAAGGGGATTTTACAGGAAAAAAGAACAATTTTGAGGGCAAACTGGGAAATTTTTTGGAAAAAGGGGAAATTGGGGGGAAATGAAGAGCAATTTTGGGGAAAGGGGAGGAGTCCGGGGGTAAAAAGGAATGCTTGGTAGAAAAAAAGGTATTTGGGGAGCGAAAGGAGATTTAAGGGATAAAAAAGGGGGTTGGGGTGAAAAAAAAAAGGGGGAATCTGGGGGAAAATGGAGAATTTAACATTTAAAAAAGGGTGCTTTGAGGGGGAAAAAGGAATACTTGGGGGGGGCAAAGGTAATTAGAATGGAAAAAAAGGGGGAATATATGGGAATTTGGGGGGGAAAAGAATTTTTGAGGGAATTTGGGGGTGAAAGGGATTCCTTGAAGGGTTGCCCACCTTGACCTTGCGTGGGTGCTCCTGGCTCATGCTGATGATGCTCCCATAGACCTCCAGGTTGACGGTCTTGGTGAAGGACACGGCACGCCTGCCACGGTGGTTGTTTTCCACGGTGACATTGAAGGGGACCAGGGTGGGCTTGGGAGTGCAGAGGGCAGCAAACTGGTAGATGCAGGAGCCTTGGAAGTCAAACCTCAGTCCATCAAAGGTGGTGTAGTGTGGATCGCCTGTGCCGATGCAGGTGGAGTGCTTGTTGGGTGTACACTTGGCGATGCCATTGGCCATGACACACTTCTCGTTAGATCTACATCCTCCTGGCTTACAAATCACTGTCCCTGAACCCTCACAGTGGCACCACTTCCGGCAGCTCCCATCTTCCCAAAATTCCTCATGAAGCTTGTAGGAGCGATTGTTGTGGAAACAAGCAGAGGCAGTGGTGTTCGGATTATTAGTTGGCTTGATTCCTGCAAGGGATTTAAGAGTCTGTGAGACATCATGCAGGGATGGACCTCAGGAAAGCCCCAGCGGAATTATTTTAAGAAGAACCAACCAATGCAAGCCTTCCTTGTAATGGAGGCGTTAGTTACATTGAAACCTAGACCAAATGAGAGTTCAAGATACACCCCACAGGGACAACCCTCATGAAAAATCTCAGCATAATTCTGTTTTTTGGGCAGCTGGAGTGAGATCAAGTAGATTTTTGGGTCATTCCTTCCCTACTGTTTTGTTGATGCCTACAAGGGTTGTGGAGTCCATGTGACACCAAACAGGGATGGCATTCAGGAAGATGCTGGTATAATTCCATGTGTTACGGACACCTAGGGTCAGATTAGGTGAGTGTATTTTGGGTGTTTTGGAGTGAAAAGACACATTGATTGTGTTGATGCCTACAACCATTGCTCTGGGGTAATACCCACAGCTGAGTTCTCACAAGGATCCTCTGCTCCCTTCCCCAACACCATCACAGACCCCCACATTAACTCACCACACCCCTCTGTGCCCTGTGCAGTCTCCTGGTCTCCACAATGTTCCTGGCGTGAGGGATCTCTCCAGCTTTCTGCCCAATCCTCACCACCTTCACCAGGAATACCACTGGGAACCATGGCTTCATCATCTGTATCTTCATTGAAGTTGCCACAGAGGCCACAGCTGGCCCCAAAATAGCTGCTGGGCACTGCCACCATGATAACCTGGTCCTCATCATAGGTCACCTGGAGCCCAAAATCCGTCTGGAGGATGGTCCGACCCTCATTTTGGAAAATCTGGACTTTTCCGTCTTCCAGGGTGGCTGGAAGGTTGGTGGGTTTGTTGTTAACCTTGTGGGGTGGGAAGGTGAGGAGGGTTAAACCTCAGCAGGCAATTCCCAACCTCATAAAAAGCATATAGGTACAAACAGGGAAAAATTATTTTATGAATAATCAATTTTCATTATAAATCAAAATTTTTGCCCTACTTCCCAGAGATTCACACTAAGAAAAGCTCAAACCCAAAATCTGAACCATTTCCTACATCTTCTGAGCTAATCTTGTTTGTATGGAGGCCAGGATTGGAAAAAAACACATTCCACCAGGAAAATTGATTGGGAATGGAAAAATTTCCCGAAATTCCACACATGCGGAGGTTCTACTTATTTTTAAGGTCAACATCAATATTGCAATGATTTATCCTCTCACACTTCTTTTTTATGCTATTCCTTGTTTTTTGAAGGTTGAACTCACCCAGAAATTTTAAACCACTTTGAACAAATGGTTTTATTGAGAATAATGCACCTGATACATGGGGAAACTCACCTGGATGGCCTTGTCCCCACCGGCAGGGATGGAGACATTGTAGGTGTAGACATAGATGTTGGCCAACGGCTTCTTGGAAGGATCCTGGCTCCGCTGCTCCTGCACTGTGAAAGGCTCCAGGGTGGGGTCAGCCCCACAGTACCTGGCTAGGGTGTAGCTGCAGCCGCCACGGGGGGACACGGAGGCCCCATCAAAGGTGTGGTACTGCAGGGATGGGGAGCCTGTGCAGGTGCCCAGGTAGTCGTGGCGGCAGGTGGGCACACCCTTGTCCAGGTGACAGCTCTCCTTAGGGCGGCACTGCACCTGCCGGCAGGGGTCTGCGGGTTTATTAGTGACAGAGGATTAAATTCTATTAATTTATTATATCATAGATATCTCTAAGTATATATTTACTCCTATATTTTGCATGTTTTTATGTCTCATTTGCATTTATATGTAACTTTTTCTATATTATTTATAAATATCTGTATATCATCTCCATGTTTGTTTGGATACGAATTATTTATCCGCATATTGCTTATGTATTTCCATCATAAAGAATTATTAAAAATATAATCAATGTATATGATTGTAAATAATGTATAAATATAAATTTATCACAAACATGCTATCTCCTATATTTGTCTCTAATACTTAGATATTTACTATTTATTAGATGTTTATATTTATAGTGATTTTTATGTATTATTTATATATTTCTCCATTGATTCTGATTCATTCATTTGGTATATTACATTTAGATTTTTGACAATTATTCCTATATGTTTGTATAGCAGTATTTTTAAGAAGTAGTACTGTTACAATATTACATATTATATACTATAATATAATGGTTTTTATCATTATAGTACAATAATAGTATAATGTAATTCTATTATTTATATTTATTTTCATGACTGCATATAATTAAATATAATTAGTATAATATTTATTATTGATATCTAATTTATTGATATCTGGGTCCACTTCCACTCACCACTGTCGCAAGCTCCCTCTGCTCCATAGCGCTTCCCCTGTCCCATCCCGATGTTCCACACCCCAAATGCTGCTGTCTCATGCTGCACACGATGGATTCCAAATCCACTTCCCAAATTTATCGCAACCCAAGAATATTCTGTCCCAGGGATCAGCTCCCATGCCGCACTCCCTAATGGCCTCTGGTTCAGCAGTATTCCAGAAGTTTCTGCTGTCTTGGCCACCAGCAGGATGTGGTTGTCGTATCCCTCCAGTGCAACAACTGTAGGAATTGCAGTAACTGGTTATGTCCGGGATGCTGACAAAAAATGGCTCAAAGTTCACTGCACCGCTGTTCCCACCACTGCCCAACAGAAAAACCTGGACACCAGCTTCTGAAGTGACGAACAAGCCCTGTGGGGATTGGGTGCCATAGAGCAGTGAGTGGTTGGGTTGTATCTCACGCGTGGTCTTGGTGACTTCACCGTGACCTGTGACATGAGTTGGTTGGGCAGCGGTGATGTAGATGAGGTTGGATTGTCCTTGGAAGGGCACTGGGGGCACAAGGAAGGCTCTTCCCCACTGGGTCATAGGGTGGAGCTGTTCTACCACGTGATCACAGCGGCTCAACCTGCCCACACAGGTGTGACCGCTGAAGACGGCCACTGGCCTCTGTGCCACCACCCGTGTTCCAGAAAGATCGGCCGCACTCTGGATCTGCACTGCTTGGAATGGCTCCAGCAGGATGGTAAGGGTGGAGCCACGTCGGTGCAGCCTTCCACGGAAGGTGACATCGGCATTGAGGTGAATGTTGACTGTGGTGGGTTGATCCCAAGCAGCCACCACAAATTGGGCATTGCGGGTGGGGCCAGAGTTGGGGGTGACCACGTGGTATTCTGTCCCCCACCTATGGACTGGAATAATGACAGCAGAGTCAGCTGCCGTGGGTTTGTCGCTGACCATCACTGCTGTGACGGGAGCAGTGGTCTTCACCACCACAGCGTTTTCAAAAATTTGGCTTCCCACCATCTCGGCTTGGGGTGGGATCTTCACCAGGACTGGTTGGTTGGCAGCTGCCTGCACAGTCATCCGTAATCCAGGTCTCTTCATGGAGATGGTGGCAGTGGTGGATGGGGAGGGGCCAGTGAGGAGGAGGAGGCGGAAGTCGCTGCGAAGGGTGCGCTGGTCACCATTCTGCAGGAAGGCCACCAGGAACTCATCACCCAGGTGAAGTGGTGACATCTCAGAGGTAATGCTGGGGGCATGCAGGAGAGCTGGGGGGAGGAAGAAGAGGAGTGGGTAATTTGATAGATTATTGATTTGTTGGAGATTTGATTGGTTTGATGGATAATTAGTTTGATGGATGTAGGAGACTCTAGGAGACTGTAGGAGACTGTAGATGGCGGGCTGGATGGTCGGGACAAATGCAGAGATCTCTAAAGCCAGGCCTTGGAACTTGTGGTTTATGGCAAAAGGGTGTGGGTGAAAGGGCCCTGCCTGGAGCTGCCAGTCGCAGCTTGGACAGGGCAGTGAGAAAGTAAAGGGGTAAGAGGGTGGTAAGAGAGGGAAGTAAGAGGTAAAAGGTAAGAGCTAAGAGGAAGAGCAGGAGCTAGGAGGGTAAAAGCAAGAAGTAAGAGTAAGAGTAAGAGTAAGAGTAAGAGTAAGAGTAAGAAAGAGCGCAAGTTCCTGTTACAATACAATAAATCTTCTGTGTTGAATATTCTAATTTCCACTAACCAATCTAACACAAGATACAAGTTCTATAGCATTTACATGCAGCCTGTAAGAATCATTACATTACCATACTATGTTACTCTTTAAAACCTAAAAGCTACTCTTTGGACCCCTTCTGCCAAACTAGCAGGGTCTTCTCTGACCTTTGGACCTGCTCTCCAGCGGAAGGCATTGCTCAGTCATGGGGGGATTACTTTTGGCTGGCTATTCTATTGTCTTGTAGTTATTTAGTAACTAAGGTTTAGTATCTCAAAGATGGCTTTCATTTCAATCTCGCTTATGGTTTCCATATTTTCAGAATCTTTTGCTAGGCTATCATATTTACAAGGTTTTCCCGATTCATCTTTCCCAGCAGGTGGACAGTTGATTTCATGGATTACTGATTGCTGGATTATTGATTTGGATTGCTGGATTACTGATTTGATAACTTGATCAATTTGGTGGATTATTGATTAATGGATTATTAATTTAATGTATTAATGATTAGATAAATTATTGGCTTGATGGACTTTCAATATTATAGACCATTGATCTGATGAATCATTGATTTAATGGATTATTGATTCAATAGATTATTGAGCCAATGGACTTTTGAGTCAATGAATTAATAAATTAAAGAACTTTTTATTGGGCAGACTGTTGATTTGACGAAGTTTTAATTTCACGGTTATTGATTTTGATCTGACAGTTTACTGAGTTTATGGGCTACGGATTTGATTTAATGGGATATTATTTTGGAGAAAAAAATTAAATTAATATTGATCTAATAGATTATAGCTTTAATGGATTATAGATTTGATGGATTTATTGATTTTATGAACTATTAATTTGTTACATCACTGATTTGATGGAGTGTTAATTTGATCATTGATTGGATTAAGTTTTCATACACTCATTCTCCAGTTAGGAGAGTAAAATCCAGTTGGGAGAGTAAACTCTGACAAAATATTTAATGAATTAGATTAATCTGTTGGATCATCATTCACAGGAACAAACTATTTTAAAAATTGAAAATCCCAATTAATTCCCTGGGCAAAAGATGGAGCTTTTGGGCTGAGAAATCCTTCTTCTGGGCTGGAAAACCCTTATTTTGAGGAAATCCAAAATTTCAGGGAAATTTTACAGCTTTTGGGGCATTTCCCCACCATGTTTCAACTTACCCCAGAACATAACCATCCAGAACCATCTCAGAACATCTGCTTTTCCCAAGCTGCCATCCATGATGCTCTGGGTGCAAAAGATAAAAAAACCAGTCACATTCTCATATTTTTTGAAATCTCACTACAATTTTCCCAAAATTCACCATTTCTTAGCATAAAAATCAACAAATCCCCAAAATCTGTGTGTTTCAGCCTTGTACTCATCCCAAAAATCAGTGTTGTACTGAATTTGTCCCCAAAATCTGTTTTTCTCATTCAAACTATCCTCAAATTCACTATTTTAATTGCATTTACTCAAAAACGTGAATTTTATTGCGCCTGGTGCAATATTTAGCTTTTGTGGGGGCATTTCCACGTGCCTTCCCCCACCATGCTAGGTACCTTTGAATCTTCTTTTCCTTTTCCTCTTTTTTTTTTCTTTCTCCTTTTCCTCCCTCTTCCTTTTTCCTCTTCCTATTTTTTTGTAATTTCCTCTTTTCCCCTTATTTTCCCCATTCTTTCTTTTGCTTCATTTTTCCATTATCTCCTCTTTTCCCCAAATCCCATTTTTTCATCCAAATCCCCTCCGGGCTTTCTCATTTCTTCATCTTTTTTTTTTTCTTTTCTATCCCTTTCCTGCCTTTTTATTCCTTTTCTGTTTTTTTTTTTCATTTCCTTACCCCTTTATCCTTTCCTTCCCCTCTTCCCATTTTTCCTCCACTTCCTCAATTTTTCTTTTCTTCTCCCCCCTTGTTTCCTTTTTGTCTTGCCTTACTCTTTTCCCTTTTTTTCTGCTTTTTTCCCCTTTCCCACATTTTTCCTATTCTTTCCCTAGTTTTATTCCCTTCTTTCCCTAGTTTTCCTTTCCTCCCCATTTTTCCTTTTTCTCCCTTTTTTCCCTTTACCCCCTTATCCCACTCTTTCCCTCTTTTCTTTCTTTTCCTCTCTTCTTTCCCCAGTTGACCTTTCCTCCCCCTTTTCCCTTTTCTTCTTTTGCCCTCTTCTTTTCTCTTCTTCCTTTTCTTCCTTTTCTCCCTCTCTTGTTCTCTTTCTCCCCCTCATCCTTCCCTTTTTTCCCCAAATCTCTTCACAAACCTTCTAATCCCACTGCTCCTAGGACCAGACCCAGGACTGAAGGCGGGAAGGGGGGGGAGGAAGAGGAGGAGATTTAGGAGTTTTCAGGTGGGTTTTCCCACCTAGGGTCTTTCCTGCCAAAAAAATTATCAGTTATTCGATCTACATTTGCCCTTACCAGCCTGCGGCCCCGTTTGATCCCCAGCTTAGCTCCGTATCCCCAAAGAGCTCTGTTTTATCCCCAAAGCTGTGAAGAAAACACAATCCCAGGACAGCAGATCTGGCTCCTCCCTCAATTATTTTTTAATTTTGGCAGAAAAAGGGGAAAGAAAATGACTAATCCAGGCATCCCCAGGGGATAACCCCACTCAATGATGTGAGATAATTTTTGGCCAGGAAAGGTGAAAACAGAGAGAAAAACAGGGGTTTTTTGTTAAAACTGATGTCAAAAATTGGCATTACCAGATATCGAGGTTTTTTGTCCAATGTGTTTTAAATTATTCCACAATGGCAAGAAGCTGAGGGAGCAAAAATAGCATATTTTTTTGAGAAACAGAGGGTGTGATTTGGGTAAAAAAAAGAAGAAAAAAGAAAAAAAGGAAAGGTGAAGAGGGGAATATTTTTTTTAAATTTTGTGGGTTGAGGAATTGATAGGATCAATAGACTCAGGCTAGTGGCAAGAGGTGCTCCATGGGGAAGTGCCAGGTCCTGCCCTTGGGTCACAACAACCTCTGCAGCTCCAGGCTGGGGCACAGTCACTGGGAAGCTGCTCACTATAAAAGGCCCTGGGGGTGCTCGTGACAGCACCAAAACCTGAGCCAGGTGTTCCAGGTGGCCAGGAAGGCCAGTGGCCCCTGGGCTGTCCCAGCCTTGGTGAGGCAGCAGGAGCAGGGCAATGACTGTCCCTGTGCTGGGAACTGCTGAGGCCACACCTCTAATCCTGGAGGCAGTTTTGGGTTTCTCATGGTAATAAAGACATTGAGGGGCTGGAGGACGTCAAGAGAAGGGAACAGAGATAGGGAAGGATCTGGAGAACCTGGAGTGGCTGAGGGAGCTGGGAAGGGGGCTCAGCCTGGAGAAAAGGATGATTAGGGTCACTTTAGCACCTTCTACAATTACCTGGAAAAGAGGTTGCTGCCATGTGTGAGTCAGTCTTTTCTCCCAGGCAACCAGCAGCAGGAGAAGAAATGGTCCCAAGCTGTGCTAGGGAAAGTTCAGGCTGGACATCAGGAAGAATTTCTTCACAGAAAGGGTGATTGGGCATCGGAATTGTCTGCTCAGGGAGGTGGTATAATCACGATCTCTGGAGTGTTCCAGAAACATCTGGACATGGCACTCGGTGCTGTGGTCTGCTTGACATGGGGTGTTTAGTTAAAGGTTGGATTTGAGGATCTTGGAGTTCTTTTCCAGCTTTAATAATCCTGTGATTCTGTGAGTAGGAGTCAAGGGTGGGGTGGGGTAAAGTTATGTGTTGTGTATTTTGTGTGTCTGGTGATGTCCAAGTGTGTTGTAGGTGCAGCATTTTGGGGGTGTGTGCCAAGGTGTCTGTTGTGGGTTGTGTCTCTTGTGCACACGGCTGCCAAGACATTTCATATTGTGCAAGAGCCCAGAAATTAACACCCCAAAAGGCCAAATTGGATAAATTCTGTCACATTTCACCCCAAAGCCCCTCAGATCTCCTGCAACCGCAGGAACAGTGAGAGTGATAGTGATGTAAGCATGATGACATCACCATGCGTACCATGACAATGACAAGGACATGGACACTGTAATGTCTTAGCTGCAATTTTATTGCTCTGATAGAGGCTGGCATGATCTTGACCTGCACAGTGACTTCATTGGTGACAACAGTGGCAGTGGTGATGTCCCTCTGCCCCACTCCCCTCAATTCACCTAGAGGAGATATCAGCAATCCAAGAGGAAGAGCCACTTTCTACCCAAATGCCCAATACCCCCCAAAAAAATCCCAATATTCCCCTCAGAATCGAAATTTTCCTCTCAAATTATCCCATAAAATCCCCACCATTCCCCAACAAACTTCCAATTGTTCCCCAAATGCCCAGTTTTTTCCAGTTCCTAATTTACCCCTAAATCCTCAACATTTCAACCAAGATTCCCACTGCTCCCCCTAGATTCCTAATTTTCCCCAACAAATCCTGTCCTCCCCTGAATTCACGGTGGTCTTCCCACAGTCACAAATTATTGCCCTAATCGCCACTTTTCCCCCCTCACTCATGAATTTACTCCCCAAATTCCCACTTTTCCTCAAAATTCCCAATGTTCTCCTTTAACTTACAACCAGCAGTTGTTGCTTGGCTGGGGAGGATCCACACCTGTCACCTGGAAGTCATCCACCCGAAAAACCCAGCGTCCCGGAACCTTGACGTTGGAGGTGGTGGTGATGTTGATGATGGCATCAGTTTGGGATCCAGGAATGTTGTAGAAGTTGGTGTCATCACCGCTATTGAATCCTGCCTGGAAAACATGGGGGGAAGGAGGGAGTGTAGGAGGGCTGATCCCATCCAAAGGGGTATTGGGCCCCCAAAATTATTTTAGGAAGCGAACATATTTGGTATCACCCAGAAATAATATGGACCAACCTATGACCATCATTATCATGATCATCATCTCCAGAAGAAGGATGGACTACCCCATCTTCACCATCATCATCATCATCATTATCACTATCATCATTATCATTTCAAATAGCTGGGATGGGCCAACCTCTGCCGTTCATCATCATCATCATCATCTCCAGAAGGGATCAGACAGCCTGATCTCCCCAAAAATGTTGTGGGCCAATCCTGGACCCTCATCATGATCTTGATCATCTTCATCCCCAGGAAATGGGGTGGGCCAATCCCTGACCTTCATCATCATCATGCTCAGAACACGGAATGGGACAACCTCTCCCTTCTCCTCCACCCTTCCCACCTACATGTGCTGGGATGCCCCCAAGTCCTGTTTCAGCATCCCCATCACTTGCTGCTCCTGTGGTCCACTGGATGTCCCCGTAGTTGAAGATGATGTAGAACATCTTGGAGTCTGTGGTCAGCACAGCCTGGAAGGTGTTGCCCTATGGAAAAGGGTCACACAGGTCAAGGATGAGTCATGAAGGTCATGGGTGGGTTCTGGAGGTTAAAGATAGGTCAGTCAACAAGGCCACCAAGTGGGACAGCAAGAGCCAATGAGAGACGTTCCTGCCCCCTGGACCATAGACCTCACCTTTTCAGAGGTGGAGCCATAGTAGGCCACATGGTCCCAGGTGGCCACCAAGGCCCAGGTGGCTGTGAAGGGGCTTTGGGGGAAGTACTGGGTGATGTCCTGGCTGATGTCCTTCAGCAGGGCTGGGTCAGTGGTCTGGCGGTAGAAGATGTCCCCACCGAGCACGTTGTCCACATCCGCCCAGTACGGAGTCACAAAAGGGCTCCCATCCGCCAGAGGGAAGGGGTCAGGGGTGTATTGTCTGACAGGCTCGTTGAAGGAGATCACCCCATTGTTGTTCACCTGGAGGTGACACCAGGAGCTGGTGGGTACAACACCTTGACTTGGGTTGTGGAGTCCTAGAGATGGACCCTACAAACACATGATGAATCACCACCCCTAGGGACCCTCCTGGCACCTATCAACACTCCAAGATCCACTGCCCACAGGACTCCCCCAAGATGTACCAACCATAGGAACCCTCACCCACATCCACACACACATCCCACACCACTCAACACCCGAAGAACCCCTCAAGATCCATCAACCTGCCAAGACACACCATCCACAGGACCCCTCCAAATATCGAATCCGCAGAAACCCTAACAGTAACCACCCCTAGGATCCTTCAGAGACTCACCACCGTCAGGACTACACAACACCCACCAATCCCTCTGAAACCCACCCCTCAAGGACCCTCAAAAAATCCACCAGCCATGTGATCCCACAATGCCCACCAGCACACCCCAAGATCCACCCCACATGGGACCAGCCAAAATCAACCAACTGCCCCAAGACCCACCAGCAATATAACCACAAAGGACCACACCACCACCCACCACTGTCAGAACCCCTCAAGCACCTCCAACTCCCCCAATACCACTAGCCCCCTCGAGATCCCCCACCCATCTGAAGATATTTCACTGTCCAAGGATAAAACTCACTATGAACTCAAGAAGGGCTGAATTTGGGGACACACACACACACAAACACACCCACACACACCCACAACCACACCCTCCTCAGTAAAAAAAGAAGTAGAAATAAAGGGAAAATTTGGAAAAATGTAGGAAATTCCCGAAAAATGGAATTTGGGTTGACCTACAAATGCAGTTTTGTAGGTTTTGCCATAGAAGGTGAAGGGAACAGAGAGAATGATCGCCTCGGATGTCCCATCATCATGTTTGGGGTTGGTTGCATCCCCCTGGTGTGGTCCATAGGGATAGAGCAGGGATCCTGTAGGGAAATCAGGATTTGGGAACTGCCCCCAAATTCCCACCCAATTAAATGAATTTGGGCATGTAACCCATCAAATTTAAGGTTCCCATGGTCTTGGTTAGCTAAAAATGGTTCTATCTTCTACTCTGGGTTTTCATGGTGAAACTGGGGGTGAAAGAGAATGACTCCAGTGGAATTACATGCATTTTGGGAGAATAGTGGGAAAATGGTATGATGTGGGTGGGACAAAGCTTGGTTTAGGTGAGACTAATGATTTTTTTGGGCAAAGTTCCCAAAAGTCACCTTTTTCAGACAAGGTTTTGGTGTCCACCATTGAACCTGGAGAAGAAATAGGAGGGAAAAATAGTTGATCAATCATTTTTAGAACAGGGACAAAAACGGCAACAATTTTGCAGAAACATTTACCTAAAATCAGGAGGAAGAAAACACCAGAGGGTAACATCCTCGACCCTAAAATAACTGTAAAAGCCAGGAAAAGTTGAAGGAAACTATATGTATATCCAAACAAGCAAACCAACAACCCGCCCCCCCCCCCCCCCCAAAACAGATGATGCCGTAAAATGAAGTTCCAGAGGCAAAAAAAAATTTACATTAAAACACCAAACACACACTTTTCCCAGGAATTTTGTGTTGAGGGTTGTGTGTATGTGTGGTATTTTAACTATTTTTTAAAACAGAATTGAAGTATTTGAAAAGTTTGTTTTTTCATTTAACTACAGTACATTTTAAAGTATTAGTATATTTTAATTCAGGACATTTTAAAATTTGATTTAATTTTTTAAATGTTTAACTTACTATGATTGAATTTTAATAAAAAAATTCATTTAAGTGAAGATCATTTAATTTCATTATAATTTTTAATTCTAAATGCATTGCCTTTTTATTTAATGAACTTATAATATGAATGCTATTTTTATTTATCTCCCATTTATTTAGTTTTTTATTTAATTTTTCATTAGTTGAAACTTCAGTTTTTGCTATTTGTGTGAGTGAATTGAACATATTTTTCCCCTTCTATGCCCAAATTCAGGATTTTTTGCCTTTTTTCTGAAAATAATGAGGATTATTTAATTTTTTTTCATTTTAAAGTTGTTTAAAGGCACAAATCTTCCTTAAATGTACGAAAAATCAGGATTTTAAAGAGACAGTATTCCAAGGAATGACAAAAATCCCACTAGAATAAAAATTCCCTCACCTGGATTTCAACGAAGTGAACAGCTGCAGCCTGAAAATGAGCTCCAACACCCTCAAATGCTGTCTTTCGCCTCGTCCTGATCCTTTTTTATCAAAACAAAAAATACAGAAACATGGAATTTGCCAACTTTCCACCCATCCAATCTCTCTGAGCTCTTCCAGGATTCTTTAGAAAGGGAAACATAATCACGTGTTGAGGACTTAATCACGTGTTGGGGATTTTGGGCTCCTCCAGGTGTTTCTTTTAAGCACTGTGACAACATTTTTTGAATAATTTTGGGGTTCTGGAGACACCTCTGGATCCCTCCTCACCTATGTGGGGGTTTTGCCTCTTCCCAAACTTTCAACTTTCATCCCCTTATTTAATTTTTTTAAACAAAGAAGTAATTTTTAAATTATTTTTTATTATAGATCCCTTATCACCTTTTTTTTATTATGAGGAAGAAAACAAGATCATCCCTATTTATTTGAGATTTTGAGAATTTTTTATGTTATTTTGAGTCTTTATCATGTACTGTGGCCTTTTTTTCTAGGAAGAAAAAAAGAAGTCCTTATACACTGGAATTCTACTTTTAGGAGGAAAAAATAACCATTTAAACCACCAGCATTTTTAGTGCGGTTTCTTTTTTCCTTCTAAAAAGAAGTTAATATCTCTGCTTTTAGGGATTTTTTTAAGGGAAAAAACCCTTTTATTCTGTTTATTTTTAGGAAAAATTCTTGTTCCTTATTTACCTGGCATTTAAAATGTATTTTTTGCAGGAAAACGCTTTATTATCTCCCTCCTTTTTTCTTCCCATTTTTCTAAAGAAAAACCCCTTCATTTGCTTGCATTTTAAGAAACCTCATTTTCCCCAGTTCCAGATGGTTTTTTTTAAGCTCTTTAAAGTTGTTTTGTTTTGTTTTGTTCTGTCCAGAAGCTGGGCTGGGACTTCTCCAGAATCCTCAGCTGGGACTTCTCTCATTAATTTTGCGGGGGGAAAAAATGGTTTGGGTCTGTCTCCCTGGAGACAGTGGACGGGGGTTGAGAAGAGGGCACGGGTTCTGAGGAATTCACTGGATTTTTGGAGGGGCTCCCTGGAGGAGAGTCAGCTGGGATATCCCTGTGCATTCCCCTCATCCGTGGGTGTCCCACACCTTCTGAGGGACCCATCAGCGCCAAGATCCACCCACCCACTCCCAAATTCTCCAGAATTCTGGGGTCAGTTTCTCCACCCACCCCCAGCCTTGAGCGAAGAGACAGCAGAATTCCAAGGAAACGTTAATGCTGGCAGTCACTTGGTGTCATTGCTTTCAGTGTCGGGTGAGAAGAGGTGTGAAAAACAGATGGTGTGACATTTCTTGCTCTTTGTAACCTAGTGTGTCATGTGGAAATTGGTTCGGTTTGGGGCTAGGTTGTTCTGTTTTCCTCCCTGATTTAAGACTTCATCACAACACCTGGCTTTTATCTGTACTGCTAATGCTAGGAGGAAATGCAAAATGGTGCTTGCTAAAAATCTTGCTAAATACTGGTTCTAAAGCTTATTTGCATTAGACAAGAATACTGAATGGATCATGCCCATTCTAACTAGTGTTAAATACTGGTTTTCCTTTTCTCTAGACTGGACTGAACTTTCCATTCAGGTAAGAGATTTACATACGTAGTTTGAATTAAAATAACTGTTTTTTTTTTTTCTGAAATTCAGTTACTTCTTTCTATCCATGCTGAGAAACCACCTTTCTGGCCTCCAAGCCACAGGTGCCTGGGAAAGGCGCAATCTGGAGACTCACATCTTTCAAGGCCACCCAAGAATGCACATATATCCCTTGCTGATTATCCAGCTTTTAGGTCCTGAAGGAGGCTCAGTCAAATGGCACAAATTCTGCCTGCTTGGAAAACTGGCTGTTTAAACACTGGAAAGCAGGAGTTCAAATTCACATTAGTTTTACACCTCAGCCTTGGAACATGGTGCTGTGAATATTTGTTGCTGTGTTTGGCCTCATGAGGATGTTGTTGCTGTAATTTCATATAACTAGAACCAGCAAGAGTTAGAGAAAAAGACCCCTTCCCTGCCTCTTCCCTCTGGTACTGATCACAGAACACTGGACCTCATTCCCTTCTGCCTCAGCAGCCATGATTCTAAACACAATCAATTCTTTATTTTTCTGGTTGTAGGGAGGAAGTTGACACACCAGCCACATTTTCCTTCTGGAACCTTCACTCCACAGCATTCCAACAGGGCAGGCTCTGTCATGTTCCCCCAAAGCTTCTGGAAAGGGCTGTGCACAGGGCTGTGATGCAGGACATGGTGAAACACTGATCTGACCTGATCAGGCAGCTCCTGTGTTTCCTTTCCTTCCGTGCTAATGATCTCTGCACTCAGCTGGAAAAAGCTCTGCCTGAAGGATTGTCTGTCTTGCTCAAGGGCAGCCTCAGTCTGGAGAGAAAAGCAGGCATGGCATGTTTTAATCAGGGTCTGAAGAGCGTGGAAGGACAGACTGACTCAGTTATGGGTGATGATGCCATCAGTCAGTGCTGCAGAGACCTGCTTGCTGCCCAAGATCCTGGCTGCTGTGCCAAGCCAGGACACATCCCCTGGCTGGTCACTGGATGCCGCTTCTCTCTGTTTGACTCTTTCAGGAAACCTGCTGGGGATGCCAGCAGGCTTTCTAAAAAGACTCTGCAAGCCCCAGTGATGCACCACGGCTCTCACTCACTGTTCTGCTGCAACAGGAGGTCAGCGTTGGTTCAGTGTTGCCCTGAGTCTATTGCATTAATACCTATCAGTGCCAGTTTGTAGTGAAAGTTCCTGTATCTGCAGTCTACTGGTGTCACTGCTTTTAAATCCCTGTGCCTAAATTTCTTGTGTCCCCTAATTAGTATAGGGAAAAAGAGACACTTGAAACACCTCCCTGGTTGACACTTGGTTTTATTCATCATTCATTGCATTAAATCTTTTTGCAATGAGCCTTTGGAAAGAGAAGGAAATGCAAGGAGACACACAAAGAAGCTCATTTACAGATTTGCAATAAAAATCTGAGCACACATTATTAAATTTGTAATTCAACTGGCTTTTCATACTTTAGAAAATGAAAAACAGGGAATAATCTATTTTAAATGGGCTTGTGTGTGATCACTCCATCAAAACTAGCGTTCTTTTTTGTTAGCAAAGTCTCACTTAAAAAAATTCTACCCATAAAATGAGAAAGAGTACATTCTTTACTGCTAAAAATTTTCTAGAGCTAGAAGACAGATTTTAAAAGTATGTAAGATTTCAAAAATTCCACTTCCATTCCCATACATTTATCTGTGATTGAATTACATTTGTATTAGGATGCATCTCCACATCGTGGTGTAAATTAACAATCTGCCAAGATGACAGCAGGGAAGTGAACCAGAACTGCATCAGAAAGGAATTTTATTTGTTGCCAGCAGTTTCCAGCTACAGTTGAGACTAAGAAGCTCAAATTACACAGCTAACTTATTCTGAGAAGCTATTTATTTTGATCAGACTGTAGCTTCCTTTTGTGATGACAGCGAACACAAAGTACTCAGTCTTTCAACAACCCAGGAAAGCCTAAGAAAAGCCAGGTAAAGAAGATTTTATCAAAAACATCATGTTGACCATTGATCATTCAAGATTCCCAGTGGGTTAGAAATAGCATTTTAGGAAGAACTTTTTGTTTTTACTCGAAGTATTGGTGAGATCTAGTTGAAAAAACTTTGCATTGGAAAATTTTGTGGGAGAGAACTTCAGTGTTCTCCACAAACAGATGGGGAAGGTAATGGATATTGTACATCCTTCTTCGTCTTTTTCCTTCCTGCCAGGCAATCAGATCTGCTTAACTGTGACTCACACAACCCTGTTGTTGCTGCTTTATGCGTTATTTGTGCTACCGGTTTACTTCTCACAGACTGTCAGCAGACTTTGAACTGGGACTGAGGTTTAATTGGACCTGTGTGCAATTAAGGGGGACAAGCAGATTCACCCTTTTTTTAATGATGGAGGAACTCCACATAGCTGCCATGGTGTCTGTCCAATAAGATCTCCAATTAAATGAAACATGGTATTCTGTAACTCAGGATTTAGAAAGCCAGATTTCACAAATTTTGTGCAGATGTTTTACAGGATTTAGAGGAGATCTTGAGTGAGTGTAATTTCAGCCTTGAAATTATTTTCTGGCTGTTTAGCCCTAACACAAATGCTCTAATTCTCTTGTGGAGAACTGCCTTCATTCCCTGTATGCAGCTCATGAAAATGAGGAGAAGGGAAAAAAACCTCTTAAAACTTTGTACTGTCTCAAGTGACAAGAACACCTATGACAATGATTAATTGCCACCTTAAAGGGATGTTCCCCTGTCAGAACCACTCTGCCTATTCTGCAATGGCAGGAATTTGGTTACAAAGGCATGCATGTCTTTGTCCTCTATGAAATGTTAAAGACGAGCTCTAATTTTAACATCAACATGACAGATAATTTCATGTATCTTTTATAATAAGTCCTTTTACATCTGGTGTCTTCCTTTACTCTTCCTGACAGATTCTTGTGTTCAACACAGTGTTCAGCTTTGACTCATGACACGGTAAAATGCTTCCAGAAGGATGCTGTGTTGTAATAATAATCAGCTGGGACTCAGTTTCTTCATGCAGGGAAAAGCCCATTCTTTATTCACATGATGCATTTTTATACAGTTTTTACAGACCTGGTGTTGAACTCCCATTGGTTAGTATTTTTCTTGCTATTCAGTTCATTGGTTAGAAGGTGTTTTGTGTGTACATGCTAAGACACTCTCACTCAGATGTTTACCTATCTTGTTCACTGATTCTCATGGGCCATATCTACTGTTTATGCAGGTGCAGACCGGAATAGATCATTGTGTTAACTAACTTTTCATTCCTCTGATTCTTTTTTGTGGGCACTTACAGGCTACTTCTAGCTTAAGTAGGGTAGCAGGGCCCAAACAATATTTTCTAAGACCTTTCTTTTATAACACCTTGTACCTGTCTGCAACAGTGCTGCTGTCTTCTACCCTTAAAATAGCCTCTGCCATCTCCAGGTGATTACTGTCACCTTGTTTTGAAATACCTTGAAAACTCAGGTGTCCAGAAACACCTGGGGTCAGCTAACTCTCAGAATGACTTCCCATACTGACAGAAGCAGTCTGTGTATGGCTGAGCCAAAGGGAGCAAAGGTGAGTCAAAGGTGGAGGGAGATCTCTCTGAGGCATTACAATTCTGAGAAAATTTTAAAAACACCTGGTTCAGAACACCTGTGCCACCCATGACTGTTAAATGAAACAGAAAGTAATGTTCCTGCACTGCACTGGGCTGAGCTGGAAACTTCTTTCTGACAACACATATGGGGCTGCGTTTCAGATCTGGGGCCAAAAGAGCATGGACAGCACACTGATGACTTCTTATTACTGAACAGTGCACAGGATCTACACCTCCTTTGCTTCTCTGTGCTCTCTCAGGGAGCAGGTGGGGTTTGGAAAAGTGACTGGATTTTGTACAGCTAGGACTCAAAGTGACTCAAAGCAATATTCTGTATCAACCAGTACTGTGCTCAGCAGTAAAATGGCAGGAGGTGGAGAGGAGCTCTTCCCAAAGCAGCCACTTCTTGGAGATCATTTGCTGGGTGGGTGACTGACTTTATACCTTCTTTCTTTCCATTTTTTTATTCCCCTCATTTATTAGACAACCTTTATCTGAACCCATGACACTCTCATTTTGCCCTTCTGATTCTCTTCTCCACCCCTCTGGGAGAACCAGTGCAAGAAAATTGCTGTTTACCCTACGAGAGACTCACCCAAATGTGAAACAGAACTAAGAAAGACCCTCTTTCATTTAAAAAGGGTGAGGGAAATAAAAGACCAACAGAGGAACACTGGAATGAGTACAGAAAAATTCTTCAGATGTTCTTGATATTGGTAGCTGCATCAAAAACTTTTGGAATTGGCCTTCTGTAGTTTTGGGAAATAGAATTTTGGCCTGATTGTAACACCACTATTCCAGTCTTGACAAGCATTTAACCACACATTTGTCTGTTACTGTTGACTCTCTATAAGCAGTATAATACTCTCCAATTATCTGTGGTTTGGGAAGTTATGATATGGCTTAAGTCAAGCCGAAATTATGCTGACCAGAAGTAACACAAGGGTGCGAGTACATTAGTATGTACATTACCACTTACTGTAGAGCAAAAGGAGCAGACCTGCACAACAAAACATTCAGGGCTGACATTCACATCACACAGACTCAGGGTGTTCTATTTGGACTAACCCTAGGCTGGTCCTGTAGACTGAAAGGCTGCAGGAGGTGAAGCTTTTTAGGAGACACTCTGGACGTCAGGGTTTGGTTATGCCTTTTCCAGAAAAAAGCCCATCATCGTGGTCTGAAAGGGCTCCATAAAATGAATGAATGTGTCACACATGGGTATGATTGGGAAATTCACTTTTGAGCCCAGTTGAAGGGTAATACAACTGTGTTATCCATAAGCAGATACACAGTTCCAGAAGTTACGTTACTTTCTTCCAAAGCCACAAGTGATACTGATTCCTTCCACTCAAATTTTAAGTAAGGCTCCCAAAATGTAAGCCATATGTGGGGTTTTGCATACAGAGGTTTTTCTTTACGAGAACTTCCTCTGTGAGTTAATAGTATTAATTGAAAGCTGATGTAATAACTGACAGCCTGGGAAACTAATTAGAAAAGCTACTTCATTTCTGTGAATCACATTGGTAAAAGCAAGAAAACGTCGGAAAAGTTCTCTTTCTTTTCCGGCTGGTAAGCAGGTAACAGCGGCCCGGCTGGGCCCAGCCTGGCCCGGCCCTTTCTCTCATGGCCGGGCAGGGGTGGGCTCGGGAGCCGCCACGCCCTTTCCGTTTTCAACCAGGGCACCTGATGGCTAGTGGGGAGGGAGGTAGAGAAGCCTTTTACTAAGATCCTGGCCCTGCTAGGATCCCTCCAGTGGGACCACAGCTCAAAGAGGCCCTGCCTTGCCGGCTCGGAGCGGCCCTGGGGAGGCAGAGCCCCCCCAGCGCGGCCTGAGATCCTGGAGCGGCTCCAGCAGGGCCTGGCCCAGTTCCCGCACCTACTGAGTGAAATTTTAACCCTACCAATGCAAACCTCCTATCTTCTTCCTTCACGTAAGAAGTAATAGAACAAAAAGAAAATACACTAAAGTCAGTGAAGTAAGAGCCCAGTTTCCACATGGAAGGAGATTCAAGAGATGCCATAAAGGTTGGCTGAAAAATCTTTTCGTAAGCTATGGGGTGGACTGTACTGCATCGGAGATTCCTTTAAATAATGAAAAAAAAACCTGAGAGGGTTGAAGTGTTTAAGAAAAAGATCCTTTGCCCCGAGGAAAAGGAGGATCTCTGTTCTGGAGAATGAAGTATAAACAGAGGCATTTGAGAAAAAAGAGATAAAGAGAACTTTTACTTTTGAACAGCTTGCCCTTAAATGTGCCCCATGAGTTTAACATGGCCCTCTGGGAAGGCTGTGAAGATAGGAAGAGTTTCACGATTTGCAGATTTCTTTTCTCCGGCCAGATGGGAATTGTAAAAGTGAAGACAAAAGAAAACTTTATTTTTCTCTTGGAAAGAATTTCCTGTAGCCGAACAAGAAGTAAACTGAAATGATTAGTCAAGTGAAAGACTAACTGATGTGTCTCTCTATGTTGTTGTTAAGAAATGTAGGAGGTGGGGGGGGAGGGAGTGATCTGAAAATCTTATCCTGAAATTCTTATTTTCTCTATGTTGTTAATAAATTTTTTCTTTATACCCTTTTAAGTTTTAAGCCTGCCTTGGTTTTGCTCCTAATCCTATCTCACAAAAAACCTAAGTATATTAGAATTAGCAAACCTAAACTAAACCAATACACCATAATATATTGCAATTGATTTGAAGAATTCATGAAGGTCTACAGTAATGGGTAGCAGCTTTGAGACCTGTGAGACTTGCATCTTTGCACAGGTCCTGCCTTCCTGCCACCTGATATTTGGGAGACATTACTTTCAAGAGGTCTAAAAAGGCTGGCCAGGTTTACCAAACTCATTTTTGTTCCTATGCTGTTATGTTTTTGTTGCCTTCCTGTTGAGGGAAGGGCTGTTGGAAAGCAATTAACATATCCTGCATCCAGTCGAGAGTGCTGCAGGGCAGAGCACAGGGGCTCTAACCACAGTTTCCAGGGTGACTGCTGGAAGTGGTTTCTAGGTGATGCAGCTGGACAGTGTTCTCCTTAGTAAACAGTAGGGTTCATCTGGGAATGTCCA
This sequence comes from Catharus ustulatus, assembly GCF_009819885.2. Lineage (NCBI taxonomy): Eukaryota > Metazoa > Chordata > Aves > Passeriformes > Turdidae > Catharus > Catharus ustulatus. The sequence goes on from NW_024879446.1 coordinate 3,870,721, forward strand.
GCCTAAAGTCACTGAGCTATACTTCAGTAAGCTGAAATGTTTGTGGTCACTGGGAACTGCTGGCAGAATCCATCTGAAAAACACACAGCAACTGCACAGGAATTATTTTTATTTGGAGTTTTGGTTTTTTGTTTGTTTGGTTTGGTTTGGTTTTTTTGCATTTACTTGTGTAGAATGTCTGAGAGATAATTTAAATAAAGAACCTATGCTGATATCTCCTTGGCTTTCTCTCTGTTAAATCTATCAATTTCCAACTGCTGTGCTGCGGGGGATGTGAGGCAGGGCCAGAGAGCAGGGCCTTGTCCTGTAGTTGTCTGGTTGTCACAGGTAAGAGAATTCAGTCATCAAATTCCTCTTGCCATCAATACAATGAAGAAAACAGCCCTTTGGGTCAGTAAAATAACATTTTTTGTAAGAGTCTGGGTCAGAGAAATTGGTTTTTTTTTTTCATATCTCTGCAAGGAGAGGCAGGTTTTGACCATCAGTTTGCAATGTGACAAAGCAACCAGAGGTACCCTCTGGAAGTGGCACCAGACTGTAAATGTGGGTGTCCACCTAGGGCTGGCAGATACCCCTGAAGACCCTACAGAGATCCCAGTCCTAAAACATGCAACTTCTACCGCACCCTCCTGTGAAGGCAGCAGGGTCACGCACAGTCAGAGTTGGCATCAGCACCTGCTGATGTCCACGTATTTTCAGAGTGACTCTTCTAATAAGTATTAATGATTTCTGTGTATATCTCTTTCAGTAATTACCACAGAGTTATTCCATTTTACACATGGCAGAGAAGGTTAATGACCTGGAATCTCACAAGCACTGTATCATAATTATGTCAGTCATTAAACTTCTAATGGTCTGTTTGAAATATGGGAGAGACAAAAGCTCATCTGGCTGTTCTCTCATGCTCCATGCTGCCTTCTACATTTTCATATTTGCTGAACTCAGGAGAGGCCAAGGATGTTAACCCGTATGTAGAAATGAGGCTGGCAGGTCAGTGGTGTGTTTCATCTAATCTCTCGCCTCTGAAATTAGCTACATTTGTCGGGAGAATCATTGTGATGTCTGAAGAGTGGCGTGGCTGGCAAGAGAGGACCTGCTAGCTCCATTTCACACCTGTGGATGTGCCATCAGCCTTTTGTGTCTTTATTTCCTCTGCCATGTACCTTCCTTAACGACTGCAATTGAATGAATTTCAGCACAGAGCTGTGAAATCAGGACAATGAGCCCCTGGTTTCCTGGCAGTGTACCAAAAAATCCTCACAAAGCCAGAGGCCACGAGTTAGTGACCACTTGGAGTGTTTTCGGTAGTGCAAAACTGTTGTGGTGTGGGTACTTGGATATACCCTTCATCCTCATTTTAACACTATCAAATACATCGGTAAGTTTTCCCTGAATTACATGTCCAGTGGCAATTCAAATTACTTCCTCAGTCACAGAAATTGAAAGCTACTGAGGAATCAGCAGAGTGCGTTTCACACTTCTGTCAGCCTGCTAAAGTTTTCAGGTTTATCACAAATTTTAATTTTAAAATACCAATTTGAAAAAACCAAAACATAAATAATATACATCTTCACTGAAACACTTCCTTTCAGCTTTTAAATTTCAGAAGCATAAAGAGGAAAATCTTGAAAACATATCTTGTTTGCCAACATGTGTGAGGACATTTAAGTGGAAAATAATTATGATTTGATATTTAAAGAAACCACACTTGTTAATTTAGTTTTAATATTCTGTGGTTTATTTCTTTTTAAGTAAGTTTTTACTAAAAATTCCATTTTCTCAGTAGTTTTCAGTTTCTGGGTTGACAGACATAAACTACATTTTTGTAGATTAAAAATCCAGATATTTTTTAACAATATTGAATAAATTTACTATTCTAAATTAACAGGTTATACTAAATAGTGTCTCATTTATTACAGATATTATTTATACAATTATTTAAATAAATATTCAATTATTAGTTTTAAGCACACATTTCTTTGATCAGTGGGCTTGCTTGACATTTTCACTCAAACAATTCAAAAATCTTTCTTGTAACTCCACAAAATTGATCAAAATTTTCTGAAAATTTTGGGATAAAACCTCAAAGTCCACTTATGTAAAGGGGAATGAAGAAAAAATGGTTTTCTGGAGGGAAGTTATGAAAGAAAAGCTGAAGAACAGAATGTATTCATAAGCAATACGGATGAAACACTGACAATGAAAGATTCCTGCTAACAAGACCCTCCCAATACACAAGTATGTTTTAAATGGCTTCTTGGTACTCCCATTAGTTGTAGATATTAGGAAAATAAAAAGCCAAAGACAAATAAAATTATTTTGAAGAGGTTTTTTTAACAAATGTTACTGATTTATGTTGTTATGTAAAAATTTTTATTTCATATCTTGATTTTTTTAGTGCTATAACACAGGCTAGCTGCTGGTTTTCTTAGGAAAGCATTAATTTTAAATCAAAAGCTCAAAATTGTCAGAAAAACTTGGTAACTTACCTACTTTTCCCATTGTGATTGCTTTCCAATTACACACCTTGTGGTTTTATGTTGATTTGAAAAAGAAAAAAAAAAAAGAAAATAAAAAATGAAACTTGGAGAAAATTCCCATAATACTCTTCATTTTCATCACCTTTATTCATTAGTTTTTACAAAGAGTTCTATGACCGAATTCCTGCACACTCAAATGTTTGGTTAAAAAACTCTGCTGATATTAACAAAAACCAAAATCAAAACCACCAACCCTCCAACCAATATAGGAGTCCTTTCCATTTTGGGGTTCATTGTCACGTACTGTAAATGTAAATATTTAATTTTAATAATGTTAATCTGGAAATTACATGGCAAGGGCATAAGGGAGACCAGATGAATAGCACTGAGCAATACTTGAATAATCCTCTGACAGATTTGATGATGTTTGGGTTTGGTAAGATTTTGGGTGCTTTTTCTCTTTTTATACAAACTATTTAGGAAATCCTGTTATGGGGAAAAGTAGAATGATCTCCTCTGAAATATCAATTTTTTTCTTTGGTGAAAAGCCTATCTTGGGGGTCAGAAATGTATTCCAGCTCTTGTTTCACATGCCTTAGGACTCCTGTGGAATTATGAAATATTCTTTTCCATTTTCCCTTAGTAATCAATTGTAGCAAGCGTGTGCCACTGCATTGGTGTTGGTATTTATGATACATCTAAATCTGAAAAATTCAGTCATAAATCACATCTTCTTTATGTGCATAACAATGATGTAATCTTGATACTCAAATTTCACTTCACTGAAACATCCCTGCCTTGAGTTGTTCCCTTGTGGGAGACATCACTGAGGAGCACCTGTACCCTAACCCTCGTCCCTGGCAGGCATCAGATTAAGTTGTGGCGATCCCGAAGAAAAAAGTTCCAAGGGATTACGGGATCACCCATGTTAATGTCTCATAAATATTCCTGACCCTCATTTCCCAGTGACCATTACCACTCCCAGTTTCCAGAATGTTCCTCATTCTTTGTTTCCCCATTGGTCCCTACCTTCCCTAACCCCACCTCTGCACCACTTTCTTCTCTACCCATTGGACTCTGACCTCGACTCCACCTCCTTTCCTGCTTCCCTTTTATACCCTAGACCACCCCACATTTTGGTTCTCAGCCATCGACCCCTATAGAGACATAATCTGTGTTTGGATTTGTGGGCCTCATCCCACATTTGTTTTCACCCTTATTAAAGTTCTTTATGTTACTACTCTTCACCGTTGCACCTACTCTTCATTTATTTTCGCCACTCCTCCCTCATATCAGAAGAACCCTGAACCCTACAAAGCATTGTCGGGGACCACCCTCACCCCCCGACATTCCCTGAGAAGTGGAATCAGCAGAAGTGGAGCCTTCTGTAAAGTAATTGATGAATTGATGCAGTCAGAAATCTGTACAATGAACTGATGATTCCTTGAATGAGATGTGCCCTGTGCTTGTGAAGTTTCACACTGCAAGCATTTAACAAATACTGCGAGAATGAGTGGTGTGGTGTGTTGCTATTCTTCCTAATACTTATATTTTTATTATCTACACCTTTTTCAGCTACACTTGATGGTGCAGGAATGAGGCCAAACGCTGGTTTTTTGGTCAGCTTTTTTTTCTCTTTCTTTCCACAGTTGCTCTATTTCTAGCTAGTTCTCTAAGGTACAGTAATTTTATGAATACAAGCCGCACCATTTTCACCAAAATTTTGGTGGAAACCCGGAAGTGTGGCTAGTACTCTGAGGCGGCTAATATAGTAACAATATTCTAAAAGCTACCAACACGGAAGTGAGAGCCCGCAGCAGCCCCAAGCCAAGCTGAAGCCCGGCCAGCCCCAGCAGAGGTGGGAAAGCCTGGTAGAGCCTGGGCCAGCAGCACGGATCGGGGGGCGGGGCAGAGCCCGAGCCAGCAGCACAGGGGAGCCCAACGGCGCGGGAAAGCCCAGCAGAACTGGGGCTAGCAGTGCGGGGGAGCCCAGCAGAACTGGGGCTAGCAGTGCGGGGAAGCCCAGCAGAACCGGGGCCAGCAGCGTGGGGGAGCCCGGCAGAGCCGGGGCTAGCAGTGTGGGGGAGCCTGGCGGTGCAGGGGAGCATCGCAGAAGTGGGGCTAGCAGCATGTGGGAGCCTGGCAGCGCAGGGGAGCATGGCAGAAGTGGGAAGCACGCCGGCGCGGGGAAACCCAGCAGAACCAGGGCTAGCAGTGCAGGGGAGCCCGGCAGAACCGGGGCTAGCAGCGCAGGGGAGCCCAGCAGAACCGGGGCCAGCAGCGTGGGGGAACCCAGCAGCACGGGGGCTGGCAGTGCTGGCCAGGGCGAGCAAACGCAGTGGTGGCGGTACAGGTGGCAGGGGGGGCAAGCGAGCCTGGTGGCAGCGGCTGCAGCACCTCCAGGCAGGCCCCGAGCAGCCTCGCCGAACTGTAGCGCTGAGCTAGGCCACCCAGCCCCATCAGCAACCATAAGCGGGCCAAGCCTGCCTGGCCCCGCCCCGAGCCAGTAAACCCCGCTATGCTGCAATTCTGTTGCTAATTGGCAAATTTGTGAAAGTTGCACACAGATCCTCGCTACAAACGAAAGTGCAGCTAATAGTCCGTTGCGGCTTATGTATGGACAAGGACCTAAACGTTACCGGCACCCTGGAAATGCGGCTTATAATCCATGCGGCTTGTATTAGTGAAATTACTGTAGTTTGATCTGTGTTTTTCTTGTCTTTTGCTTTTGTAGACATAATGCTGAATCATAGTGGAATAAAAACTCCCAGTATATGTTTTTTCCACTAATTAAGAGAGTGCTCAGGATTTTTGAATACTTTCCTGATGAATAATATAGCTGGTTTGACAGCAAAACTCAAACTATGGCACGCCTTGATCACAAAACAAAAAATGTACAGTAATTTCACGACTACAAGGCGCACCCTTTTGACTAAAATTTTGGCCCGAACCCGGAAGTGTGCCTTATAGTCCAGTGCACCTTATACATGGACAAAGTTCGGAAATTTGCCAGCCTGGAAGTGTGAGCCACAAGCTGCAGGGGGAGCTGGCAGGGTCACAGCTGCCAGGTGGAGGCGGGGCCGCAGGGCCACGGCTACCAGGTGTAGGCGAGCCTGGGGGCAGGTGGGCCCACAGCTACCGGGTGCAAGGGGGCCCGCGGAGCTGTGGCTGCCGGCTACAGGCGGGTCCACAGTGCCACGGCTGCCAGGTACAGGCAGGCCTGGGGAGCCGTGGCTGCCGGGTGCAGGTGAGCCCAGAGGCCCACGGCGCCACAGCTACTGGGTTGAGGCGGGGCCTCGGCCAGCAACTGTGCAGGGGGAGCCGATGGCAGATCCTCGCTGCAAAAAAAAGGTGCGCCTTATAGTCCAGTGCACCTTATATATCGGCAAAAGTTTGGAAATTTGCCAACACCTGAGGTGCGCCTTATAATCCGGTGCACCTTATAGTCATGAAATTACTGTAAGCTCTTCTAGAAATATTACAGTGGTGTTTCTTCCCCAAGATTTTGTATATTTTTCGGGAGTATGAGCAGGATTTATTTTGCAAGAGGGAAGTAAACCTGGAATTTTTGACAAAAAATTTCTTACAACTGCATTTTTTTAATGAATAGCTGAGTGTTTCAGACCCTTTGGAGGAAAATCTACTGCTTCTCTCTGAAGAAGAAGGAATTCTCTTGGGCTGTGAAATTAGGAGCTCAGCGACTTGAGGACATGGGTCTGCAATTTGCAATTAAAAACTTATTGGTGAGTAATGATTGGTTTCATTTTATGCTTATAAAAATATGTGAGCTTTCAAAGATATTTTAACCTTCGTTTTTCTTTTGGTGTAGAGCTGTGTCTGGACTTTATTGGTAAAGCTGTAACTGTAAATATTTGGCAACTGGCAATTTGCATTGCATAATTTAATTACTTTCACTGTGTTATTTACACTCAGTAATGAGATACTTTCTAAAACTAATTAGATGTTCTTGCTTAGTTGCAAAATCTTTTAAAGGCATTTATAATTCAATGTTCACTGCTTTTTCCTATGTCATCCAGTATTAAAGACAAGCCAAATCACCTATTTCTGTCCCCTTTAATTGAAACAGAACTATTTCCATTTTCTGTTCATGGACTGGTTGTGTTACCCAGCTTCAGGTAGGCTGTTTAATCTTCATTTTGTTTGGTGACAATAAAGAGGTTCCCGATAAAGGAAATTGTAGAAAAAAAGACATTTTGTTTTTCTTTATTGACCAGCACCAAGGAAGACACAAGTCATGTGCAGAGGGGGTAGTTTGCAAATGCAGCTTAGTCTGGTTTCAGAGAGCAGAAGGAATGACCTCTATTGCATTGTGGAATTACCCTCATCCACTTCCATTTCTTTATTAAGACTGTGTCATTTCTCATAGCTTTTGCCTTGTGGAAAGACATTTTTCTGCTCAATGTCAGAGGAAAAAGTAATTTACTTTCTATACGTATTTTGATGACAGGTCCACTCTAAATATTGGGATTTCTTCTTAAACTTGATAACTTCACATGCTTTTGATGCTAAAGTTATTTTGCTGGGTGTTTAATTAGAGGAAATCAAAGAAGGTTATTTACATTTAATTTTGTAGTTAGAGTTTGGTCTTTTCAGTTTTATGCCAGACAATACAACATCCACTCTGTCTGGCATCAATTGAACTTGTAAATAATTTATGTAATTCATTTACTTGATAAGCCTCCCCATCTCATTTGATGACTTTTTCTCAACCAAGCTGGCGAAATCTAGCTGCACTGGCAATGGGCTCAGCAAAAATAAAATACTTTGAAAGTTGTATCAGTGCTCTAAGGTGGGTGTGACAGTTGACGCGTCTTGTTTGGTGCTTCATAAAGCTTAACTGCTTGCAAAGTGTTAACCATCACTACAAAAATTACTTCTAGGCTTGCATAAATTAATACTCCTTTAAAAAGCTTACAAGAGATGATCCTAGACTTTCTGACCCTTGGACATGAGCTGGCATGGTCAGTCCTAGATTGCCACATTCCCTGGCGCTCCCAAAGTGTCACATCTCTGGTCCAAAGAGAAATTGTGTCAGGGCCATCATGGGCTGCTCCAGCAGGGCACAGAAAGCCAAACTCAGTCAAGAGGAAGTTCAGGGAAATAACTCGTCCAATATGATGGCAAAAAAATTTTCCAACTCAGTAATTTTTGGTTTTTTCTCATTATTTAAATAGTGACATCCATGAGAGCTTTTTGCTCTGTCTGTCCTTTCTTTCATACAAAGGCTGATGGGTCTTTTGTTTATCAGGCAGGGCTATTTTTAACCACTGTCATAACAAAGTCTTTTTTTCCCTTTGCTCATTTGGTGCAGGGCAGCAATCAGACTTTGAGAGGACAGCAAAAGAGAATTTTTGGATAGGATTCTGAGGGCAGCTTCAGCCTTTTTATCGTAAACCTTCCTGTGTCACTCTTGCTTTCATCTCTCTGCTGGCTCACCCTGCTGCAAATGTATCTTGGACCTCTTTGTCCAGTGGAAAGAACAGTTTATGTGCAGAGGGGGTGCACCGGATGATGGAGATAGTAACTGCACTTTTTTTCCAAGGTATTTCCAAGTATCTTCTGATTGTGTGGAGGTACCTATGAACTCAAAGTATTTGTTTTGCGGAAGAACTCTGAACTGGTAAATCCTAGGTCTCTGCTCCAGGTGCCTACCCAGCCCATCCCAGCATTGTCTTCCATAGTGGATGAGTCCAGCAGCAGAGCATCAGTCCTGTAGGAGAGAGGCTCAGTGGAAACAAAACACCTCAACCCCTCCTGTTTGATGCTCAGCCTTCCTCTTGAAGTCTTCTGCAGATCTTGTATGTGAATATCAGAAGACCAGGCAAGGGAGAAAAGCTGGGCGTTAAGCTCCAGTAGTCAGCAGTGTTCTTACATTGCTGCAAAGGGACCTCTCACCACAATACCCACACTTTTCAGTAAATAACTGCCTCATTTTATGGCCAGCAAGCAGTGTGGCACATAGAACTCCGAACAACAGAGGGAAACAGTAAAAATAATAATCACTTACTCACACAGGAAACAGCAAATTTGGCTTGAGTTGCCAAGTGACTGAGGTGTTTCTGTTGGGAGGAAATAGTGAGTTTTACATCCCTCAGCCAATTCAGAATACAATTCTAGAATATAGTTGAAAAGGCAAACAAAAGACTGAGGAGACTGGCCCTGTGGCTGGGCATTTTCTCCCAATACAGCAGAATTAGCTCAGAAGCTGTGGGATGGTTGGAGTTATAACTGCTCCTTTACACTAACTTTTCTGAGAATATTCCCTAAAGCATTGGTTCCCCGAGGTTCAAATGATGAGCCAGTTAAATTAATTTAATATATTGCATAAATATTATGCACTGATTTGGACAGGGAAAGAAGAAATTGGCTGACCTCATATTCTAACCATTAAACCACCGAAGCTGGGTGGGAAAAGAGTGTGCTCCTGATCCTCAATTCACAGGTTTCTTTATTTTTTCATCATTTGAGTGGAGCAAAGGCTTGTGATGTAAAACACATTTTGCAGAGTCCCATGATGAGACAATAGAGCAGAGTGGTAAAGTCCCATCAGGACTGATGACATTGAGGGGCCCCACACAATCCAAGCAGCACCCCTACCCCGGGTGGGCAAACCCCTGAAAGTGATTTGGGGTGGGAATCAGAGAAAGCCTCTCTGCCCAGCTGCCATTGGGCTCTCATGAACAAATACTCAGTATGAGCCAGGGACTCTGAAGATCTGATTCTTGCAGCAGGCTTCCACAGCACTGACCTCTGATGTTCCACACTAGAGGCTTGGATAACTGGCTCCTTGGAAAGCCAGCAGGCCAGGCAAACTGAGAAACAGGAAGGATGACACAAACTGAATTTCCTGAGAGATGCCATCCAGCAAAAACCAACAAGATCCTCAGAAAGAGACACTGAACAGCAGAGTGAGGGAGTAAGGAGCTGCTATTGGAAGATCCTTTTGTGAGAAAGGAAATTGTGCCTCCTGCAAATGAGAAGTTTATATTCTGATGATTAAAAGGTGAGTCCAAAGTGGAAAGCTGCCAGGTGAATTAAAGAAGGTATTTTTGACAAAGCAGAAGTGGAGTATCTAAACTCAAGTAGTGATCAACTATTGAGAGCATTTCCTGAGCTGTATTTTCAGCAAGTATTACTGAGTTAAAGTCCAAAACATGTCACTGTGTCAGGCAAGAGTTTTTACTGCTCCCAGCATGTTGCTACAAGGACTGTGTTTCAACCAGTCTTTTGAGGAATATCTTTATATTGAGGAATATCTTTTGAGGAAGGAGAATGGACAGGCAGGAATTCAGAAATATTTCCATCAAACTCTTGCTACACAATAAAGGAATTTTAAAAGACTGTTTTTTCTATAGTATGGTATTGTAGGTATTTTCTAGGCAAAATATAGATTTAAAGTAAATATATGTTTCTGAATATTTCTGGAAAAATACCTCTCTTCTTGCCCCTGTTCTGCAGTGTTAAACATTGGTGGAGAACTAAAAAAATCAGCATTTAGCTACTCCTGTGAAGAACTTTTTTCTAAGGGATGCCAAAGGAAATGCTGTCTGCTCAGCTAAATATGTGAATTTTGAATATACACAAAGAAATGACCAAATTATACCTGAGAGGTACTTAAGTGTTTTATGAAGGGAACCAATTTCTGTAATGTGTTGACAACAGCTTATTGCTTGTTAATATATTTAAAAGGCACTTGAGAGACAACTGGCTGCATTGACTGCAGAGGAAAAATTGATTACCTGTAGCACAAGATGGGGGGGACTACAGGTTGTCCAAGTACTGGCTACTTTGAATGGACTCAGTCTCAGTCTTTTTAAACTGTTACTAATGGAAATTTAGATTGCAGCTGTGTGAAATGAATCTATTGGGCTGCTTTTTCAATTAATCTATTGGCTGCAGCCAAACTGGCCCCACAGACTGGCATCCACCCAAAATATCCCTGTCCTGCAGAAAATGTCCCCACAGAGCCCTGTCCTGCCATGCTGTCATGGCTTTTCCGGCATTAAGCTGAGATGTCCCTGGGAATGACCCTGCAGCAGCTGAAGCTGCAGCCGGCTGAGGGGTGTCTGTCCATCCCCAGCATCCAGCCCTTTCCAGAGCCACCCCTGGCACTGACTCTGACACTGCTGAGCTCCAGCTGTGGGAGGTACCAGTAACAGCAGGACAGAAAGTGCCTGAGTTCCTCCATGCTGCAGCTCCACTGGCTGATGAGCCCACAGTCCACTTTGATGCAAAGCCATTCAGCCAGGTTACACCAGCCAGAAGCACAAATCCTCATGTATATGCATCTTTCAGTCTGTTTTCATTGAGGAACTTTTTATTTTATGAATCTCTCTCTTTGGTTGGTTATGAATGTCATCGTTCCTTTAGTCTTTCAAAATGAAAGACTTAGCTTTTTTCACCCTGTCGTGTTTCTTCCTCCTACCCTCATCCCCACCTGCTTCTCTTCATGATTCTTTTGTCATTTCAGGCAAGATTAATGATACTGGTGGGCCTGGAAAATTCTTGAAATAAATTGCTTCTTTCATTGTCCCATTCTAAGCATCAGGTTGCATTTTAATCACTTGGGGTTTGCCTCTCAGCCCCCTCTGACAAAGACATCGCTCCTGGATATATAGTGTGTGAGATTTGTGTGAAGCTGCAATTCACTTCATTGCTATTTACCAGTACTCATCAATAAAATAAGAAAGAAATTTAAAAATCACCCAAGGAATCTTTTTCCGATGCTGCAATGAATGCTCAGTAGCCTCTCTAAATAGAATCAGACTCAGTGTGAGTGCCAAGATTTTTCTTTGTTTTTAAAGGGGAGAAAGATTCTGCTTGTCCAGGGAGGTTGGGCTGGATGAGCTCCAGTGGTCATTACCAACCTTGCCCCTTTGGTATGATTTCATGAAAAGGAAAGTTTTGACATGATATTTTTAGAACTTTAGGGGGAAGAATCTTGGCAAAATTTTTCAGAAAACTTAACAGAAAAAGAGGCAGGGGATTCCTGGTCATGGCACCATTTGAAAATTGTTTTCTGATGTTTTTTCTTTAATTTTCCTTTCCAAACAGGAGTAAAATCAAGGCCCTTAGAATTCTTTTTAAATAAGATAAAATAAATGAAATAAATGGAGGACATTGAATGGAAACCAGAGGGACAGATGGACTTTAATCCATAAAAAGTTTTCAAAAGAGTAAGTACCTGAGTGATATCTGACAAAGTGCAAGATTACAAATGACAGGTTCACTGGTTTGCTTTTATCTATTTGGAGCTCATTAGTTCACCCCAGAGTAATAGAAATTAGAATGCAGTTTCCTCTCACAGAAGGCAGCCTTTTCCAGAGGGCAGACAAGGCATATCTTGGTTTTTTTTTTCCTTCACAGAAGGAAACAAAAGGAAAGGGAAGGACCATGACAGAAGTATTCAGTTGAATTCCATGTTGCCCCAAATTATCTTATCATCTCCAGTTCAGGTTTACTCTTTGTCAACACTTTCCCTGGCTGGAAGTCAGCACTGCAGGAAGAGATGGATGTTTCAGTACCTTGTACCTCTCAGATCACCTTGCTCTCTTCCACTCTGCCTTTTGAATGGAGGACATGCTAATTGATGACATTTTAGCCAACAAGTCTGGTGATCAGATGTTCCTGCTCATACCAAACTTTGTATCTGTCTTGGATGTGGCAGGACATGGCGACACCACCAAAGGATAAGGACTCTGATTTTTACAATGGGCTTTGTGCCAGGAGTGCAGCTCTGGGATTTGGGGCTCTCATTGTTAAAGCGGTGACGTTGGGAGTGGGATTGTGATTGGCTGGAGGAAGACGGTGACAGCCTGTGAATGGGAAGCTGATTGGACGATAGGATGTGTGGACAACTGAGGCAGCCAATCAGGGCTTCTTTCTATTCACTTCCACTCGGTCTCAGTTTGGTTCCCATTCTGTCAGGTGAAGATTAAAGGTACAACAGGGGCCAATTTTGGCAGTAAAGCATCTCCTTTAGATGCATAAAGGGAGTCCATGTCGCTTTGTTGCCACTGCTACATCCAGTAATAGGAGAAAGTTGTTATTGAGGAGGAAAGGAGACTAGGTAGTTGTTTTTCTTAATAATTTTGGCAAAACAGCAAAAATTTGTTGGAGAAGAGAAGGAAGAGGAGGTAGAGGAGGAGGTGGAGGAGAAAGGAGAAGGGAGGTAGGGGGGAAGGAAGGACTCCAGGAAGGACTCCAGGAAGGAAGGACTCCAGGAAGGAAGGAAGGAAGGACTCCAGGAAGGAAGGACTCCAGGAAGGAAGGAAGGACTCCAGGAAGGAAGGAAGGACTCCAGGAAGGAAGGAAGGATTCCAGGAAGGAAGGACTCCAGGAAGGAAGGACTCCAGGAAGGACTCCAGGAAGGACTCCAGGAAGGACACCAGGAAGGAAGGACTCCAGGAAGGAAGGACTCCAGGAAGGAAGGAAGGACTCCAGGAAGGAAGGACTCCAGGAAGGAAGGAAGGATTCCAGGAAGGAAGGACTCCAGGAAGGAAGGAAGGACTCCAGGAAGGAAGGAAGGAAAGATTCCAGGAAGGAAGGAAGGAAGGATTCCAGGAAAGATTCCAGGAAGGAAGGATTCCAGGAAGGAAGGGTTCCAGGAAGGAAGGAAGGAAGGATTCCAGGAAGGAAGGACTCCAGGAAGGAAGGAAGGACTCCAGGAAGGAAGGAAGGACTCCAGGAAGGACTCCAGGAAGGAAGGACTCCAGGAAGGAAGGACTCCAGGAAGGAAGGAAGGACTCCAGGAAGGATTCCAGGAAGGATTCCAGGAAAGGATTACAGGAAAGATTCCAGGAAGGAAGGATTCCAGGAAGGAAGGATTCCAGGAAAGATTCCAGGAAGGAAGGATTCCAGGAAGGAAGGATTCCAGGAAGGAAGGAAGGAAGGATTCCAGGAAGGAAGGACTCCAGGAAGGACTCCAGGAAGGACACCAGGAAGGAAGGACTCCAGGAAGGAAGGACTCCAGGAAGGAAGGAAGGATTCCAGGAAGGAAGGACTCCAGGAAGGAAGGAAGGACTCCAGGAAGGAAGGACTCCAGGAAGGAAGGACTCCAGGAAGGAAGGAAGGAAGGACTCCAGGAAGGACTCCAGGAAGGAAGGACTCCAGGAAGGAAGGAAGGAAGGAAGGACTCCAGGAAGGAAGGACTCCAGGAAGGAAGGAAGGACTCCAGGAAGGAAGGACTCCAGGAAGGAAGGAAGGAAGGACTCCAGGAAGGAAGGAAGGACATTTTTTACTTCAAGTTCAGGGTAAGATTAGAGCAATCCTGGAGCAAAGTAGCTCTACGGAGTCGTTCTGCTGGCTCATGTTGAGATAAACTGTAAGGGTTAGGAAGTAACCTGGAAGACCGATAGATAAATGTGAAAACATTTCTAAGCATTCCCCAGATGCACCTGGTTGCTGATATTACAGACAGGAATGTGACAACACAGTCCAAAGTTCATGCATAAGAGCCAACTTTATTGAGTGTTCTGTTTCTTATGCACATCCAAAGACCTGTGCAGTCAATCCCCGTTGGTTGAACCAGTTGCCGCCTGGCCAACCAGCCCATAGGTGCTCATGTCCCCAGTGGCCCAGGTCTGCTCTCCAACTGTCCACACTGGTCAAGTTATAGAATCAAGGTACTTACATACAGTAAATTCACAAATACAAGCCGCACTGAGTATAAGCCGCATCGCTGGGTGTTGGCAAACATTTTGTTTTTTGTCCATAAATAAGCCGCACCCGAGTATAAGCTGCTCTGTGTTCACAGCGAGGACCCGTGTGCAAAAAAGTTGCCAAATAGTAACAGAATCGCAGCAGGGCGGGGTTTACTGGCTCGGCTCGGGCCATGAGGGCTCAGGGCTGCCAATAGGGCTGGGTGGCCCAGCTTGGCGCTGCCGCTCGGCGGGGCTGCTTGGGGCCGGCCGCCGCCACTGCTGGGCTTGGTCACCCCGGCCCGGCGCTGCCCCGCGGCGGCAGGCGGGGCACAGAGCCTGCCGGCACTTGCGGCGGCCATGGGAGCCGGGGATGTAGCCTGCCTGCTCCTGCGGTGGCGGCACGCGGGGACGGGAGCCCCCCGAGCCTCGGGGACAGGCAGGAGAGAGCTGCCTGCCTTCCCCCGAGCTGCGGGGCCAAGCAGGAGAGAGCTGCCCCGCCTTCCCCACCCCCTGTGCTGCCTGCACAGAGCAACTCCACCCGCCGCGCAACAGAGTAACAATTTGTAACAACTGCGTAAATGCAGGGTTTTACTGGCAGGAGCTCGACTTTGCAGTTTGCACTGACTTGGTTTGCACTCCCAGGGTTGAAAATGTCAGAAAATTATTCACATATTGGCTGCACCTGAATATTAGCCACATTCCCAGTATGGGAGCAAAATTTTGGTCAAAACGGTGCGGCTTGTATTCGTGAAATTACTGTAATTAGTTATCTTTCAGTTATAAAACCAGGATTAATTATAACTGTGAGGCCTCCATGCCAGCTGTTGTCCACTGCAACATCCAGATATCAGAGTTCCTCCTTCCATTCCCTCTCCCTTTGACTCCCCATGTTGTCTTCCCTTTTCTTGTTCATTGTCATGAAGTGCAGGTCATCTCTTGGTATCTCACAGGTCTGTTGCAGCTGCTGGGACACCAAAACCTAGTGTTAAAATCATCAAAGCTTCAAAAGACACCAAAAATGTCTCCTCATACTCATGCGATGTCAACAGACAGATGTGCTTCACTTTGCTTATCCAAAACAGAAAGGAAATTCATTAATCCACTTCTAGTTATTAATCACATAGTAGAAGGGACACCGGGTATAAGTTCATACCACTTTTTTATTTTCTGCTGTATAATCCTGTTAGTACTTTCACAAATCAATCAAAAGAAGTTCCCAGTCTATTTCCCTGTGATCTGGCTGCCATTCTCTGGCAAAAAAAGAACAATCATTAAGAAAGAGAGTGAAAACATTCTATAAAAGAACATAAGAGAAACAGTAAAAGACAGGAAATCTTCTCTAGCAGTAAAAAGGTTTTCACACCATGATCTCTGTGTTGGCAGACCCTATAAATCCATTAATACCAATAGTCACAGAGTGACAGCTGCCATTTCTGGTCCCTTTTTCTCTCTGTGAAGATGGAAGGGAAGGCATGCTGAAGAAAAACAAGAACCAGCTCCCACATGGCTATTGGTAGACAGAAAATTCAACAGGCATGAGCTCACTCAAGGAATTTCATTGGCAACAGGAGCTCTGCAATCACTGTGGGTACCAGCGGGAATGAAACACACCTTCCTCCAAAGGGGCTGGTCAGTGAATGACCTGAGCAGGGACACAACTTGCTCTGAAACACAATTTCCCTTCCCTGCTGGTGAATGCACAAGTGGCAGTGTCGGAGAACCCCAGGAAGGCAACACTCAGTGCTAGGAGGATCAGCTGACATGTCTGTGTGTGTTTCTCCGTGCCAGCTACCACCTTGGCTGACGCTCCATGGGCTCAGCTGAGACACCCCTGGCACTTAGGCTAAATAAAGGCATAAAAACAGAGTTCCCGAGGTCTCAGCTGGGCAATCAAAGACTCCTGCTGGGAGCCCAGCAGTCACTTGTCATCTGTGGAGTGCGTTTGTCACACTCACTGCAGGGAAAGAAATCTATCAGAGACTTGTATATCAATGTCACTTCAGCTCAACTTCTCCTGCTGCTATTCTCTTTGGGATTTATTGGCAGTGTATTTTAAAACCCTTTTGGAAGTCTCCCCAGTGGTTCAGGGGAAAAATCTGGATTCATGGATATACCCATATTAGTTTTGAACACTACTATGAAGGAAGGAGTGGGGGGAAATTTGAATCAATAGAAAAAGTAAAGATCAGGGAAGAGCTCAAGTGTGATTATTGATCAAGGTGCACACTTATGCATGCCAAGTCTGGTCTGGTGAAGTATTTGCCCAGGTGTAGAAACTACTTCCAGCTCATGTTTTTTACTGCCTGTTACTTTGACTGGAGTATGAGTTTCACATACTTGGCAGAAATACTTAAACCATTTGCCTGGTTTTGCCTGATTACTCTATATTCTTGTCTGCAGCTAAGAGAATGAAGACTGATGCATGACATTCTCATGGTCTAACCTGTTCTAATGTCCCACCACAGAAATAAGTCCCATTTGTACCCCATGACACACAGGGCTGATTCTGTCTGAGGCTGACCACCATCCTGGGAAGCTGTCCTATCCTGAGTTCTTTGCTCTCTTGCCCTGTTGTGCCGGTGCACAGTCCAACTCCTTCTGGGTCTTGTTTTCAAGGAAATCTCTTCCATGCTGGCCATGGTAAGGCAGGCTGGGGATCACATTTCTTCTGGTTTTCTGCTATCCGTGCCAGTTCAGCCTGGCTAAAATGCAGCACTTTCATTCCTCTTAGGGCTGCTTCATAGACCCTCAGAGAGAAAATTATTTGTGCATCACACTGGCCCATAGTAATCACTGCCAAGGACCTCTGATGGGACAGTTCCACCCCGGGATCTCCTCCTGCTGGTGTCTCTTTGTAGGAATGCGCAGAACGGGTGCAGCAACTCAGATGCACAACCTGTCTGAATGTTTAAGTAAAGACAACTCATTCCATATGTTTTCTCACATGCTTCCTGTGTAAAACGCTAGTTGCAATGTGGTTTAGACTTCCTGAGCAGACCAGCTAACACGAAATTGTCTCTGTCATAATACTACTGCAAAAGGAATCCAAATTTGTTGCTTCCCTATGATTTTAGCTCATGTTCAGGAAAATTAAGTCAGAAACCTGGCTGATTTGTATCTCTAGGGTATTGTAAATGACAAATTGACTTTTGATAAATAATAATCCAGCCAGGCTGAGAAAATACAAGACTGATCTCTGAGCTAATATAAATCATAGCAGATACATGGAAATACATGGAAATTGAACTCGGTAGGTTTACATCAGCTAGTGGGTCTGACCCAGGATTTATGTAATACAGTTACATAAATCTCTTAACTGAGGACTCATTTTATGGAAATTCACCAATTCACCAACTAGTGTATCAACTCAAGGAGCAATTGTCTGGCAGCCAAAGAGACTTTCTTAGATGTTCCTTTTGCTGCAAAACCATGGCAACTTTTTTGGAAACTGCACCCATAAATACCCATTCAACCTGGAATTGAGCCTGCTGTTCTCAGGCGAGAACAATCACCAGACAGCTCCTCGCTGCAGGCAAAAATAAGACAAATGGTCAGTTTTACAATAGTAGGCTTGTCTAGACTGAGCAAAATTATATTGACCAAAAACCAGCAAAAAATGTCAGGGTTATCAAACTCCCTTCATGCCCTGTTGCTTAATCCCACTGTGCACACACAGTCACAAATTAAACTGTGCTCACCTCAGCAGCCTGATTTACTCCTCAGTGTGGGTTGACAGTAATACATTGATAGCATCAACCAGATAAAAATAGTGAAAAACATAACTCCCACACCAACCAAAGCATCTCCTATTTCATAACTTAGAGCACTTGCTGACACAAACTCAGGACTGTCAGAGGGGTGGTAGGTTCATCATGGTTAAACCCAGGCTACACTCTGAGCACATGGTGGATAGAAACAGGTTTTTATGAGCTACTCATCCTTACTTCTGCAATTCTTACATTTTGTCTTTGCCCTAGGTGACTTGTTTCTCACCATTTTTTTCCCTCAAATTTGAAAAAAATATCAATTGACCAAACAGTCTTTCACAGCACACCCCTTCCTGAGACACATAGTTTCAATTTATCTCTGCAGTGGTGCTGTTTTTCCTATAATTTGACCTTGAAGCTTTAATCTCTGCCAGATGACATTCAGTATTTCCTGAATTTGTGGCATTATGGTGCTTGCTCCTACATTCATTCATGGAAGCAGGAACTCCCAAACACCCAGGATGAGATGGAGATGAAGCAGCAACACCTTTGTCATTCAGCAGAGGTGTTGTCGTCTCCACAGCCTCTGGCTGCTGTCTGGATGAAGTTTGAGGGAACAGCTACAAGAGAAACCATTTCCCCATGGTGTGCACTGATTCCCCAGACCCTGAAGTGGATTTGCACAGTACTTGGCTCTGAAGGTCTTTAAAATGCTTCTGGAAGTGGAAACAACTTTTTTCCACCTCCATTTCTTTTTTTTTTTCAAGTAGAAAATGATTATTTTTTTTTCTATGTAGGTCTCATAAACCAGGAAAAAAAGTCCTTCATGAAAAAGACATTATGAAAAGCCCAGTGAGTGGTCAGAACTATTAAGATCAGTTTTATTCTGAGAATTTTTCTCATTCCTTTTCACTATGGATACTGGAATAGGTCCAGGCATGTCACAAAGGCTCACTGATACTACTCTTACCATCTCTCACTAGATACTAGGACAACCTTTTAAAATTTAAAATAAATAAAATAAATAGTAATATAAATAAAATAATTTAAATATAAAAACCAGAAAAGTCAACATTAAGGAACAGATCCTTGCAAGCCTGGTCCTGTTGAATCCACTGCTGTGGAAAGCCCAAATGCAGAAATGTCATAGGATTCAGTCACATCTCCTCCTCCAGGGAAGTTTCCTTGCCTCTGGTGGATCAGACCCTGTCTGCTGATGATCTTTGACTGGTGCCACAAAACACCCATTACACCTCTGCTCTTTCACAGATGATGGACCATGAGGTTTCTGCTGCACTTCATTCTGTGCTTAGATACCTGTCACTGCCTTCTCTTATAAAGAAAAAGTTTAACTGAGCCCTGCATTGGTTAGAATTCAACTTCCAAAGAAAAAAAGTTTGTCAAAAAAAAAAAAATCCCCTCTGTTTGGCAGGCTGTTATTTTCAGACTAAACAGCAACAGAGCAGATTTTTCTTGGCTCTTGCTTGCTCCACATATGATATAGATGCTGGCTGTTCTTCAAACACATTTAATGATCCCATGCTATGTATGAAGAAATACAAATAGTAAGTAAAGGCAGAAAGGCAGGTGCATTTTATTTGGCAGTTAAAAGATGCTCACCATTTACAAGTGAATATAATACAAGTTATCTGTGCAATAAAGTGAATTTATTGAGCAGAAAATGATTTGCTTTATACAGTAAATAATTTTATGTATTCTAACACTTTTTTCCTTTTCAGCATCAAGTTGAGCTATTCCACACTGAATACAATTAAATATGAATCGTACCTGGAAGGATACCAGTTCTTTCTACTTTTTCAAATATACAGGAGGCAAATAGTCAAGTCTCTGTGCTCATCTATTGTGGTCTATAATACCTCTGCATTATTCCCATGAGAAGTACATCCATTTAACCAATGCTCCTCCTACAGTTTCAACTGCACAACTCTTGTTTCAGTTTCCAAAATTCAGATTATCTCCCCACTCCACACAGTGACTGTGCTTTTATAAAGCTTTCCCAAGGACCACTGAGAACCAACATTTTGCGCTTATTTGAAGACTCTCATACTGATAACATTGATCTGGATTAAGTGACATATCAGTTTCTACAATTATTGTTTCTGAGCACCCTCTCTTCATGTGTTAAATGTTCCATTAATATGTCTAAATGTCTCTGGTCTTCTCTAGATATCTCGCATTATGAATAAAATATCAGGCCAGACAGTTCTTGACAGTGTAGGCTTTTAGAATAAAAACAAAACATAAATAAACAGGCAAAAAGCTACCCCAAAACCTACAGCACAACTTTGTATAAGCCACATATTCAGTATATTTTAAAAGAAAACTGCATAAAAGTACCTCTTACATTTGTTGACAAATAAGATTAATTCCTTGCAAACAGATATGAATTCCAATAACTTTTCAGCTCTTGTTTTATTTCCTGGATGTGCAGAGATAAAAGAAAAAACAAAACAGAACAAAATACATCTCAAAACCCCTCAAAACCCAACAGGATTTTAATTTGAATTTTCTTTTGAAGAACAACACTGAACACGTTGGTTCAATTTGAAATATTTGAAATATCAGGCTTTTGAAGCTAAATTCCATTAGTTATCACCAAGCAGAATTTCAGAAATTAAAAATTCTTTAAATAAGAAAAAAAATTAAATTCAGAAATAATTTAAGAGTTGCAGTAATATCGCCTTGGATACTGAGGAAAAAAATAAACCTACAAGAATAAAAGTTCTTTTTGGGAGAAAAAAAAAAATCACATAGAGAGCAATTTTTTTCACTGTGGGTTACTTAAGAATGAGGGAAAGCACTCTTTGAAATTTTTTAAAAATTAGACTTTTCCAATTGCCAAGAAATTTCAAGGTCAGTACTTTTTAAAAAATATCTTAATTTCTTAAACCCATGTTTTATTGTTGGAACGTCTTCTGATAGCTAATCAAATTTCAGGCTTTTAATCCTCTTGGCCACTTAAAATTTCAGTATCTCTCATCTTTTTATCTGTGCTTTGGAACTTTCATGTCTGTGTTTTTCTAAGCAAAATGCAGATTAAAAAAAAGGCAAATGGAGATATGGGTACTTTAGAATGTGCTTTGTTATCTTTGTTATGTGCTTTTTTATCTTATCTGTTTACTTTAGAGGCAGTTTAAATGAATCATCCAACTACTGTCTTTAATCCAGTATTTTTGAAGCTTTCAACTTCAGAAGTAAAATTTCTCAAGATTTTTTCTCAGGATTTTCTTCAGGATGAAGATTTCTCCACTAGGATGCAATAGTTCATTTAATTAAATTCTTCATTCTGTTTTTGCCATATGTGCATTTTTAAAAACCAGTGGTCATCCCCAAACAACAAATAATCCAATTACAATTTGAGGGATTCTTCCTTTTTACAAAAGAAGATAAAACGGACATGGCCAGAAGAACCATGAAAATTCTTTAGATGGGTATTACAGTAATTTCACGATTATAAGCCGCACTGAGTATAAGCCGCACTTCTGGGTTTCAGCAACTTTTTGTTCTTTGTCCATATATAAGCTGCACCTGATTATAAGTCGCATGTTACAGTACAGAGTGTGATAAAAGGTATCTGTTCTATCACCATCTGTTGAGGGTGGGGACAGTGATCCTTATCTCAATGGCAGATAATCTGCTAATGGGCCATCCATTGAAACTAGGCAGGGCATTGTTCTTTATCTTTTCACACCCCATCCTTCCTCCAGGGCGTCATTGTCTGCTAATGGCCCATTGAGTCCCACTGTGGGACTGATAAAATTACTGCATCCCATTGGAAGTTGCTCCAGCCAGGGGGAAGAGCCCAACATTTCTTACCAAAATCAAAGCAGAGGTTTTGGGACACTAAGGTAGCCCCTTTCTCCACTAGACTCCAGAGGAAAACTGGATTTCTCCACATCACCACTGGACCTCCGGAGGGAAACTGCACCTTGTACAGGAGCACTGTTTCAACTGAATCACATCTGTCACTGCAAGAGGATGCAGCCACCATTTAATGGGACTGCTACCAACACCCTGCCTGACAGGGTGTCAGGTTGTGCTCTGACTTTGTCAGGGTTTGTAGTTTGTTCCTTTGTAGTACTGTATTTCTATTTTAATTTCCCTAGTAAAGAACTGTTATTCCTAATTTCCATATTTTTGCCTGAAACGCCCCTTGATTTCCAAATTATAATAATTTGGAGAGAGGGGGTTTGCATTCTCCTTTTCAAAGAGAAGCTCCTGCCTTTCTCAGCAGACATCTGTCCTCCAAACTAAAACAGCAACTTTTTGTTCTTTGTCCATATATAAGCCGCACCTGATTATAAGGTGCACTTTGGGTTTGGACCAAAATTTTAGTCAAAATGGTGCGGCTTATAATCGTGAAATTACTGTACTCTGAGATTTGGGTGGTACAGTTTTACAAATAACTTTTTTTTTTAATATATCTATAAAAGGAAGTATGTAAATGCCCCCAAGAGGAATCCTCTGTCCGCCAGAAGAGATGACTCATTTTGTGATACTTGCGGCAAGTTGTATTGACACAGGAGCCTTTGTAGAGTTTTCTTCTTCATTCCCTTCTCTGAGGGAAAATTTCCATGATAAAAAAATTACCTACCATGTCTGACTAAAAATATTTTTCACTAGGCATATTTCGTAGTAAATATTTCAAACCCTTACTCCCCAAGATAAAGAAATGCATTTTTATTTCACAAGGACTGGGCATTATAATAATTTATTTTATTCAAGGTTTTCTTATCTGACTTACCTGAAGTGACTTACTAGTCCTGGATATGTAAACAGGAGAGTTTCTCCCAGGTGCTGTGTTTTGCTCTCTTTAAGGTGGGCTGCACTTCTCAAAAATAAGGTCACTCCCACACCTAAAAAAGCAGCTTTTCAGAGGTGGATAGTCCAATGGCCACTTGCTGACCTCTAATTGGAAACCTGTCTGCCAACTGGGAGCTTTGATGGTCAAAGTCCCCAAAGCTGCCCATGGGTTCCTGTGTTTCTGTGCCAAATTCCAGCCAACAAAACCCTAAAATAATAAAAAATAAATCTTACCACAAGGAAAGTATTTTTGGTAATTTCTAGAAATCTCAGCTAAAATTCTCATTTCTCTAATGCTATATTAATGTCACTGCTGGAAATGAGACTGGGCTGCACAATTATGGGTCCAAAGATGCTGGAAAATCAAGTGTTCTCTCACAATCACAGATCACAGCTTGAAGAGTGACACCTGAGATGAACACCAAAATCCACACAGGGTCTTTATGAATTACTGGGAAGGGACTCTGTGGAAGTGTGGGCACTTCCCAGAATGTAAAGTGATTCACATTCCCAGAAACAGTGAAATCATATATTTCAAGCATGGCAAAGTGGGCAAGAAAATGTAGTACATTCAATTTTTAATTTTTTTCTTTTTTTTTCTTTCC